>NW_026690259.1:31120-72331 GCF_015227805.2 Hirundo rustica | reverse complement strand
TTTTGTCTCTTTGCTCCATGCAAAAGTCATGTTCATTTTCTGTTTCCTCAGCTAGCAAAGATGATACTGGAGCAACTTTCCTGCCTTCTTCCAGCTCTTGATGAGATTCTGCTACAGCTGGAGTTTTCCATGTCTGCAGCAGCCAGAGCAAAGACATTGCTGGCTATTTTCTACTTTTCCATGTCAGAGCTCTAAAGAACTAAAAGCTGCATTTTGTCTAGAGAACACTGACTGCACTCAGCTTTCGATTTGTCTGCTTGTGCTTTGTCACTTTGCTCTGTGCACAAGCCCTGTTCATTTTCTGTTTTTCCAGCACGCCAAGAAGCTAGTGCAGTAACTTAAGTCTCTTTTCCAGCACTGGATGAGATTCTCCTACAGTTGGATTTTTGCCCAGTAGTTTCTTGCCCAGTAGTTTCTTCGGGAGTAATTTCTTGCCCAGTACTTCTTGGGGAGTAGTTTCCTGGGGTGTAGTCTCTTAGGGAGTAGTTTTTTGCCCCATAACTTCTTACCTAATAATTTCTTGCCAAATCTTATCTTAAGGAGAAGTTTCTTGCCCTATAGATTCTTGTTGGGGAGTTTCTTGGGAATTAGTCTTTTTGGAAGTAGTTTCCTGCCCAGTATCTTCTTGGGGGATATTTTCCAGGGGAGCAGTTTCTTGCCTAGTAGTTTCTTGGGGAGAAGTTTCTTTCCTAGTAGTTTCTTGCAGAGAAATTTCTTGCCCAGTTGTTTCTCGGGGAAGAGTTTCTTGCCTAGTAGTTTCTTGGGGAGTAGCTTCTTGGGGCATAGTTTCTTAGGGAGTGTTTTCTTGGGGAGTAGGTTCTTGTGGGGTAGATTCTTGGGGAATAGTTTGCTGGGGAGCAGTTTCTTGGGAAGTAGCTTCTTGCCCAGTAGTTTCTTGGGGGTTGGTTTTTTGAAGAATACTTTCTTGCCCAGTAGTTCTATGAGGAGCACTTTCTTTCCCAGTAGGTTCTTGCCCAGTTGTTTCTCGTGGAGTAGTTTCTTGGGAAGTAGCTCTATGGGGAGTCAATTTTTGCGGAATAGTTGTTTGGGAAGTAGTTTGTTTCCCAGTAGTTTCTTGTGGATTAGCTTGTCAGGGAGTAGTTTCTTGCCCAGTATTTTTTTGCAGAGTATTTTTATGTGCAATAGTTTCTTACCTAGTTGTTTCTTGCCCAATATCATCTTTGGGCAGTAGTTTCTTGTCCAGTAGTTTCTTGGGGAGTAGTTTTTTGCCCAGTAGCTTCTTACCCAATGGTTTCTTGCCCAGAAATTTCTTTGTGGGTAGTTTCTTGGGCAGTAGCTTCTTGAGGAGGAGATTCTTGGTAGTAGTTTCTTGCACAGTTGTTTCTTGCACAGTTGTTTCTTGCACAGTAATTTCTTGGGGAAGAGTTTCTTGCACAGTAGTTTCTTGGAGGATAATTTCTTGGGGAGTAGCAGGGCCCAGGAAGATTTTACTGTTGAGTGCCCCACAGATGAGAGACCACAGTGTTCCCCTGGGGAAATTCTTGACCAAATGGAGAAGTAGCGTGACTTCATTGGTGTGCTGACGTGGTCTTGGAATGGAATTGAGGAAGTGTCCGCAGGGTCCTAATTGTAGAACATTGACCAAGAGACTTGCTTGGAAATCACTGCCAGGCAGGGGTATGGCACTTGACAGCCACTGACCATGTGCTAACAGCCCAGGGAAAATGAGCTGGGCATGCACAGAGGCTCTCAGTGCAGTCAGATTGGCCTTGCAGCTTCAGGGACATCATGGGAATGTTGCTGCCTCCCTCGGGGCTGTGTCTGAGCTGTGCAGAAACTGTCCCTACCAGCATTCCAGGAATGAGGTACTTCCCCTCTTTGATTGACAGACACTTCTGTATAAAAAATTTACAACATAGTCCTCAGCACAGGAAAGACACTGACTACATGGAACAGTTGCAGAGGAGGCTAAGATGCTTCGAGTGTTAGAGCACGCCAAACAAGTGACAAAGGCAGGCTGGGAGAGTTGGGGCAGTTCAGCCTGGAGCAGAAAAGGCCATGGGGAGACTCCAGAGTGACCTTGCAAGTCTTCAAGGCACCTCACAGGAAACATGGGGAGAAATGTTTTAGTAGGGCCTGTTGCAACTGGAGAAGGAGATATGATTTTCAACTAAAACAGGATAAGTTCAGACTGGACAAAAGGAAGAAATTTTGGATGCTGAGAGTGCTGAAACACTGGCACAGGTTTCCCAGAGAGCCGGTGGATGCCCCATTCCTGGAAACATTCCTGACCTGGTTGGACAGGCTCTGAGAACCATGATGGAGCAAAAGATGTCTCTGCTCCCACCTCACAGGAGGCACTGTGTTGTCAGCTACTAGAGGGGTTGGTGTCTCTTGTAGGATGTGTCACTAGAGTGTCATGGCATCCCCTCATTTCCATGAACTCCAGTGTCACTGTCCATGAACTCCAGGGTCAATGTCCCCTTGGTTCCATCTAGTCCTGCAGTGTCACAATGATTCCTGGGAACCATGAGACCCTGAGGTATCACAATGGATGATTCTATGAAGCCTCACAGTTTCACAGTCTCCTCATGGTTCCATGAGGGCCCATGGCCCCAAAGGGGCTTCTGGATTCTGCAAGACCCTGGAGAGTGTCACAGGGCCCCTATAGTCCCATGAGTGCCCACAGTGTCACAATGTCCCCAGGAGGCACTGCAGTGTCACAGATGAACACACATGAGTGGGCACAGCACCTGGGGACATTTGGCAGCAGCAGCAGAACAAGAGCAACAGCTGTGGAAACACAGGAGAGCAGGGGAGGAGCAGAGAAGGAGCAGTGGAACAATGGTAGATGAGCAGTGGTGGAACAGTGGTGGAGGAGCAGAGGAACAGTGCTGGGACATCACCAGAACAGCGCTGAAACAGCTTTTGAGCAGCAGTGGAGTAACCATGTGTCCTAGGGTAACTTTATGATGCCTGTATCCCCAATCGTCTGTTCTGTTTGTGCTGTATATTGAGTCCTGTGCCTTTAAGACTGGTTCTAAGAGCAAGGAGAAGCGCGGAGTTTGTTTTGAGAAAACTGCCTGACTCCTCCACATTCTTCTGCGGACGGGGTGTTTGGCAGAGGCTTGGAGAGACTGCAGGACAGAGATTTTTTCTGCTTTTAGTTAGTTTCAGCTAGCTAGGGCAGAGAAGTTCCCTGGACTGTTTTTTTTCCTTTTTCTTGGAACTGTTTAAACCTGCTCTGGACTGAAAACCCAGGGGAGCACTGGGGGCTGCACCTGCGGCCCACCGGGGCCTGGACCTCGGCATTTTCCAGCAGCGCCGGAGAGACTGGGACTGAGGAGAGACTGAGAGAGAGAGCCGAGCTACACCCACGGCAAGAACTTTCTCAATTTGCCATCTCACTTCAGAAGGAGAGGTTTTATTGTTTCATATTATTCATTCTTTATACTTGTATGCACTTCATTTGTTTAGTAAAATAGTTTTTTCCACTTTTCTCCAAAGAGGTTTTTTTTTTTCCGGACCGGTTGGAGGGAGGGGCCACTTGGGTTTGCTTCCTTAGAGGGATCCTATACAGGGGTTTTCTCCCAAATTTGTCCCAAACCAGGACACCATGGAAAAGGTGGAACAGTGGTGGAACGGGAACTGCAGCCATGGAGCAGTGGTGGCACAGGCCCCACAGCCGTGGAGCAGTGGTGGCACAGGCCCCACAGCCATGGAGCAGTGGTGGCACAGGCCCCACAGCCATGGAGCAGTGGTGGCACAGGCCCCCCAGCCGTGGAGCAGTGGTGGCACAGGCCCCCCAGCCGTGGAACAGTGGTGACACAGGCCCCCCAGCCATGGAGCAGTGGTGGCACAGGCCCCACAGCCATGGAGCAGTGGTGGCACAGGCCCCACAGCCACGGAGCAGTGGTGGCACAGGCCCCACAGCCAGGGAGCAGTGGTGACACAGGCCCCACAGCCACGGAGCAGTGGTGGCACAGGCCCCACAGCCACGGAGCAGTGGTGGCACAGGCCCCACAGCCGTGGAGCAGCGGTGGCACAGGCCCCACAGCCAGGGAGCAGTGGTGGCACAGGCCCCACAGCCATGGAGCAGTGGTGGCACAGGCCCCACAGCCATGGAGCAGCGGTGGCACAGGCCCCACAGCCATGGAGCAGTGGTGGCACAGGCCCCACAGCCATGGAGCAGTGGTGGCACAGGCCCCACAGCCGTGGAGCAGTGGTGGCACAGGCCCCACAGCCATGGAGCAGTGGTGGCACAGGCCCCACAGCCATGGAGCAGTGCCTGAGATGCCAAAGCTGCGGGACACAGAGCGGCCCCAGTGCTGTGTCCTGCAGGAGCCAGCCAGCGCACCAGAGCAATGCTGTCAGGCTGACCCAGAGTGGGGGGCAGTTTCAGGAATTGCTGCTGGGCTGTGGAAAGTGCAGATCAAGTGCATTTAATCATGACTTGGAGGTTTGATCATGGTCATTGTGGCCGCTTTTGTGCTGCTGGGACCATTGCGGTTCATCTGAAGTCATTAACTCAGGACCAGCTTGGGACAAAAGCAATCACACTGCCTTCTTTACTGCAGGGAAACACATCTTGGGAGAAGTTTAATGACTTCTGATTTAGGAACCAAACTGGGTCAATTATTTACCGGTGGTTTTGTTCTAAACCAGGGACAATTTCCAAATTCCTGTAATTTTTCATGAAAAACAAGGAACATGCCTCACCATCAATGTTGCAAACTGAGTAAAGAGGTTTTGTAGTCATAAGGATGAAGAGAACAATTGGAATTCTTTTCCCTCCTTCCCTCTTTCTTCCTCTCTCTGGGAATGAGCCTTCAACTCTTCCTGCAGGTCTGCTTCCCATAAGCTGCTCTGGGGTTGGAATATTCTGAATGAACAGCAGGAAGACAGAGGATAAAGGACCATAAAAACTTCAAACTTTCTTGTTGTAGCCTCTGAAAGTCAAGGATTTTGAAACTTCTTGTTTTTAAACTATTTACCACATCCCACTCTTCTAAATTAGGTAGGCATAAAGCCCTCCTGTGGTCCTGTTTGGGATCTGACCCTCATATTTTGAGGAGAATCACTGTGAGGATCAAAGGCTCGGGATGAAAACCTTGCCTTCTGAAGCCCAAGGGAGCCTTGCCCGAGCCTCAGGAAATACCAGTGTCTGCCTTTTTTTCCCAGGAGTATCCTGGGAACCTGTCCCAGATTCTAAGATGGAAAAAGCCATGGAAGAGTGGTTCCCAAGACACATCCATGGCTGTGATTCCTGTTTGACATTCTGGGGCATTAGTGAAGGGTTCTGCTTCTCTCTTTCCACAGGGACACTGTGGATCCATCTGTAGCGGGATTTTTGGAGACAGACACAGAGAGGCCTGACAATGCTGGGAGAGTTCTGTTGTTTTAGCACTGTCAAGGACGTTGAGCCTGAGAACCCGGACACTGAGCCTGAGAACCAGCTTTTTCCCTCAACAAAGTGTAAACAGGTAACTGCAAAGGAATGCTTATGCAGATAACACTAGCCAATTGCGAGTAGTAAAATGCCGTGTGAACAGCTTGTGCACCAGAATGATATACGTATAAAAGAACCCTGAGTACCCTCAATAAACGGAGCATTCACCACTACTTCTGTGAAGAAGGTGTTTGACTCTGGCTGTTCCCCGTGTTTTTGTTTTGTTTTTCTTTCTTTTCAAAAGTCACCTTCAACTGGTGCCCGAACAGGGACCTTGGGGCGATGACCCAGAGGAGAAATTAGCGGTGGGACGCTGAGCGGTTGGATGCTGAACTCGCCAACAGATGCAGCTGCATTGAGGTGAGACCTCCGGAAAATAGCGGTCAGACGCTGATCTGCCGAGAGATGCATCAGCATTGAGGCAGAAGCTCGCTGTCCTTGCAAAGAGTGCGAGGCTGAGCTGGTAAGGGGAACAGGGGGCAGTTTCTTGAAAAAAGGTGGAAGGCTTTGAGTACTCACTTCCCTGCCCCATTGACGACGGCAAGCATGGAATGCGACTTTGCTGCCGCATTGAAGTTATTTATTATTATACTCTCTGAGAGAGGAAAAACAGTAGCAGAAAAAGTACTGCAAAAGCAGATTAACTGGGCACGGGGAAATGGACATTTAACAAACCCCAACTCTGCGAATTTGGGGAGGTGCCGTGGGGCCCCTGCCGTGCCCTCCTGCTGCCTCCGGCGCCCCGGCACCGTCGCTGGCCGATGCCCGGCTCACCACTCCCAGCCCACGGACCATCCCCGTCCCTCCGTGGCAGCGGCTCCATCGTGCCCGCCGCCCCCGCTGCCCCGCAGCAACAGGCAGGACGAGGAGAAAGCGGCCCCCGGGAGTCCGCACCGCCCTGCCACTGCCACCATGGGCCGGGGCCGGGGCCGCCGCTGCTGCTCCCATCGCCGCCGCTCCCACAAGGCATGCACTGAGTGCTCCCCCTTTCTCGGCTGTGCCCAAAGAGACACCGAAGAGACCAAGAGAGGGGAACCCGTGACCCCTGCTGTCGACCACCTTCCCCCGACAATGTTCTGCTGCCGGACAAATTAGAGGAGGACCCCGATGATGGAGCAGAACCCCCGGCAGAACCCACGATTGGTTTAAAAGAACTGACTGATCAAATTCAGGCAGTGATGCAATGCCTGGATGAGCGAGGGCAAGCAGCAACCAAGATGCTGCTGGAAAAAGCCCAAGAACTATCTACAATAAATGCTAAGAATCAGGAGGAGCCAACATCTTTCAGCTCCCAGTTAACTCCAATGCAACAATTTCTAGAACAAACTGCAGCAAGCAGTTCCCAGGCAACGCCTTTGCCTGCCCCCTCCATGACTCGATGGTCCAAAATTATAGGTGATGCTATACTAGAAGGACAGTGGGAACCCGCAGGACACATGGCATGTCCTGTAGCGTGTCCTGTCGTGTTCAGAGATGGCAATCCTGTGTGTGAGCAGCATGAATGGAAAATCTTGCAACAGGCCAAAAAAAAAAAAAAACCAAAAAACCAATAAACCAAAAAAAACACAAAAAAAAAAACCAAAAAAAAACCCCACACCACAAAAATACCCCACAAACCACAGTAAAAGAGCACAGCTTGAAATCTGAAAAGTGCTTGAACAATGTTAGACTGCCCCCAGTCTGATCACCATCATTAAACTGTTAATAAATATATTTACAACTCTGTTATTAGTATGTTACTGCTCAACAGCTTCAAAGGCAGGCACCTTCCTGGACATTCATTGCTTGTGCCTGTGGCATTCCAGTCCCTGGATGCTACAGATGGAAAACAAACAAGAAAGACAAATAGCAGCACCCTGTTAGGAGAGCTTTTTGATCATAGCTGTGATTCATTGTCCACAGTCTTTGTGGTTTTGGAAACTTGTATTGCTGTGCAGCTGGACACCAACCCTGATGGGATGTTCTTCTGTTGTTTTGCTGTGACATTCATGTTTTACTGCGTGCACTGACAGATGTACGTCTCAGGAACGCTGCGCTTCGGCATGATTGATGTGACTGAAGTACAAATCTTCATAATAATCATGCATTTACTGGCAGTGATTGGAAGACCATCTTTTTAGCAATCTCTGATTCCAAGACTGAATATTCAGGTGCAGTTGGAAAAATGTCCTCTCACCTTTTCTTCATATTGGCTCTGTGATTGCCTTGGCTGCAATGATCTACAAGAAATCTGCTGTGCAGCTCTTTGAGAGGCATCTCTGCCTCTACACCCTGACTTTTGGCTTTGTGGCTGCCAAGATCACAAATCAACTGGTGGTTGCCCACATGACCAAGAGTGAAATGTATTTATATAACACAGCATTCATAGGCCCAGCATTGCTGTTCCTTGACCAAATGTTTTAACAGCTATAAAGCTGATAAGTATATTGTCCTCTGGATTGCCCTGATTCTGTCCCTGTCTGACCTGCTCCGATACTGTGTCAGTGTGTGCAGCCAGAATTGCTGCCCACCTGCACATCCACGTGTTCTGCATCAAGGGCTGCCCCATGCCCTCAAACCATCACTGGGGATGGGAGCTGCCACAGGGGAATGGAAAAGGAGTTAGGTTTCTACAGGAATGGATGAAGACTCATAGGAGACAAAGACTAAAAGCAGATGAGAACAAAGTAATTTATAATAATCAATGTTGTATGACTTTTTACTAGTAACGCTCCTTATCTAGTCTCCTGCCTGAGAGAATGAATTCCGAGTTCACCCTAGTCAACTTTCCATGTAGTCAACTCTGTTGATTCCAAGCCTGGGAAAGCATGCAGGAAACAAATGCTCTGTCTTTGTAATTACCTTGATTACTAATTTCTCTATATAGTGAATGGATCCCCACCAACTGGAGTTTCTAATGTAGTATAATTACAGCTGAAATCTGACTTGCTTTTAATTTTAATATTTCATCCTCTCTTAGCGAAATACTTGTTTAGCGTTCACTTGGAATTTATTTACTAAAGACTTAAGCTGGTGAAAACCCAAAGATATCTTACTAAGTTGTGTGGCTGCAGCAGCTGCCAAGTAAGAGCCAAGCTGGGGTGGTTTTTGCTCGTGCATTGCTGACAAAGCGGTTTCATGCTGAACAGGGTCCTGTGAGCCAAGGGGTGCCCAGCATGCAAAATAGTGTGGTATCTTTGTCAATTAATTTTATTTTTTAAAAAAAATTATCTAAAAAGAAAAAAAACAAAAAACAACAACAACAACAAAAACAGATCTAGCAGGTGCACATGGTAAGACGTTTTCGTGTGTTGCGTTCTTTTTGCTCATGGTGTCAACAAGTGTTGCAGGATCTTCTCAAATTAGCTCACCAATTTTCTAAGAGAACTAATGTATGGGTGACATTTGCCAGTGTGACTGAACAGGATTCTATTTGCCTTAGCCTGGCCAATTCCCAAGACCCATTCAGGACTTGTTTGATAGGAACACTCCTTTGGAGCCCTCATGAATTTAAAGGTCATATGAAAAATGAGACAATGCTGAATTTTACTGTGGCAAGCGCCATGGTGTGGACATCAGGTTTCACAGCCACCCAGGCTGATGGAGGCTGGCAGTGTAAAACTATAGAGCAACTTAATGATACACTTACTTCACCACCTGAAGAATTAGACCTCCTTGGATGTATGAATACCAGCTCTACGAATAGAAGTGAGGGAGGTTGGGTGTCCTTTGAGCCCCCCACAGAGCAGAGTCTAAATATACATAGCCAGAAATGGGCTGCAATAAATTCAGCTTGACAATCTAGTGGCAGTGTACAACAACAACTTTATTCCAAATGTAATTTGACTTGCAAACCAGTGCGACGCCTTCCACCAGGAATATTTTTATTATGTGGGGACCGCGCTTGGAATGGAGTCCCAGCCAGCCCACATGAGGGCCCATGCTATTTAGGGAAGCTTGTCCTGTTTCACCCTAACACAACAGCATTGATGACTTTGGCAAAAGTCACTCGGAGAAAACATGCCATACATAAGTTGGACTGTATGGACGTAGGAGATCCTAAATTCTGGTCCCAAGCTAGGACAGTGTTAACATCCATAGTGCATAACCAAAGGTGTGAAGAGTTTGAAAGAATGTGTTGCATGAACATGTCTGACTATTTTGGATCAATTCACAAAAATTGCAATTAATGAAGAACAAATTACATGATTTAAAAGAAAGTGATGATGCATTTAGAGATTAGTTAAGTAGCCTTAAAATTACAGGAGAGCTGAAGTTTGTTGTTAAACAAGTGTTTGTTATATTATTACTTGTAGTAGTAGGATTATTAGTACTAAGTTGTGTAATGTCTTGTATTAAGAATATGTTGCATAAGACAATATCTAATGCTTGGCTTGTGCAAAGGAAAAAGGGGGAATTTTAGAAGGATTTCTGGAGATAGACACAGAGAGGCCTTGCAGTGTTGGGAAAATGCTGTTGTTTTAGCACTGTCAAGGACGAATAGTCTGGGAATGAGCCGTGTAAACACTCACACTCAACAAAGTGTAAACAGGTAACTGCAAAGGAACGCTTATGCAGATAGAATTAGCCAATAGTATAGCCGCTTGGGGCTCGTGAACACCAGGAGGTAACAAATAGCAAGTAGCAAAATGCTGCGTGAACAGCTTATGCACTAGAATGATATATGTATAAAAGAACCCTGTGTACCCTCAATAAACGAGCATCCACCATTACTTCTGTGGAGAGCGTGATTGACTCCGGCTGCTCCCCACGACTGCACTTTACTAAAAAGGGAAAATTTTGAAAGCACATGAAAAGCAAAAAGTGAACAGGATGACAGGAAGTACAGGGAAAGGGAAGGAAATCTGCCCAATTAATCTTCAATGAAACCTTGAAAACAGAAAATGAAGTCTAACAAGTGCTAAAGAAGGGAGATATGATGAGAAACAGTGAGAATGAAAACAACCGAGAAAATTTAGAACCAGAGGGATTGAGACCAAATGGACTGAGATGAAATGAGGAACAATGAAATGGATGACACTTGCTAAAAAAACTCTAATTCAAATGCTGCAATCAGGCAAGAAATATAGATAAAAGAAGGAGAGGAAAAGAAATTGAAGAGATGCAATCGTAAAACAAAAAAGGGATAATTCTGAAAGCACATGAAAAGTAAAAATTGAATGGGATGACACGAAGTGCAGGGAAAAGGGGCAGAAATCTACTCTATTAATCTTCATTGTAATATAAAGATTACATTCCCTCTTCCGAAAGGAAAGTCTTCCTTTCAGGAAAGGGAATGAAATCTTGAAAACAGAGAACAGTCAAACAAACACTCAGGAAAGGAGATATGATGAGAAACAATGCAAATGAAAACAACCAAGAAATTTTGGAACTGGAGAGATTGAGACCAAATGGACTGAGATGAAATGAGGAACAATCAAATGGATGACACTTGCCAAAAGTACTCCAATTCAAATGCTGCAATCAGGCAAGAATGGCAAATAAAAGAAGGAGAGGAAAAGTGATTGAAGACATGCACGTTTAAAATGTAAAAGGGAAAATTGTGAAAGCACATGAAAAGCAAAAAGTGAATGGGATTCCAAGAAGTGCAGGGAAAGGGATGGAAGCCTGCCCAATTAATCTTCATTGAAATCTTGAAAAAAGAGAACAAAGTCTATCAAACACTCAGGAAAGGAGATATGATGAGAAAGAGTGCGAATGAAAACAACTGAGGAAATCTGGAACTGGAGGGGTTGAGACCAAATGGACTGAGATGAAATGAGGGGAAGTGAAAAGAACCAGCATTTGCCAAAAATACTCCAATTCAAGTGCTGCAATCAGACAGAAAATATAAATAAAAGAAGGAGAGGAAATCAAATAGAAAACATGCAAGTTTAAAACTCAAAAGGGAAAATTTTGAAAGCACATGAAAAGCAAAAGTGAATGGGATGACAGGAAGTACAGGGAAAGGATGGAGAATCTGCTCAATTAATCTTCATTGAAATCATGAACACAGACAATAAAGTCTAACAAACACACAGGAAAGGAAATATGATGAAAACCATTGTGAATGAAAACAACCGAGAAAATTTTGAACCAGATGGATTGAGACCAAATGGACTGAGATGAAATGAGGGGCAGTGAAAAGGACCAACACTTGCCAAAAATGCACCAATTCAAATGCTGAAACCAGGCAAGAAATGTAAATAAAAGGAGTGGAAAAGAGATTGAAGACATGAAAGCTTAAAATGAAAAAGGGAAAATTTTGAAAGCTTGTGAAGCGCAAAGAGTAAATGGAACGACAAGAAGTGCAGGGAAGGAGATGGAAGCCTGCTGAATTAATCTTCATTGAAATAGCAAAATTTCATTCCCTTCCCCGAAAGTAAAGTCTTCCTTTCGGGAAAGGGAATGAAATCTTGAAAACAGAGAACAAAGTCGAACACTCAGGAAAGGAGATATGATGAAAAAGAGTGCGAATGAAAACAACCGAGAAAATTTGGAACCGGACGGATTGAGACCAAATGGACTGAGATGAAAAGAGGGGCAGTGAAACGGATCAACCCTTGCCAAAAATACGCCAATTCAAATGCTGCAATCAGACAAGAGAGGGAAATAAAAGAAGGAGAGGAAAAGAGATTGAAGACATGCAAGCTGAAAATGAGAAAGGGAAAATTATGAAAGCTCGTGAAAAGCAAAGAGTGAATGGGATGACAGGAAGTGCAGGGAAAGGGATGGAAGCCTGCCAAATTAATCTTCACTGAAATCTTGAAAAAGAGAACTAAGACTAACAAACCCTCAAGACTATAGATATGACAAGAAACTGTGAATGAAAACAATTGAGAAAATTTGGAAAAGGAAGGATTGAGACCAAATGGACTAAGATGAAATGAGGGGCACTAAAAACGAGCAGTGCTTGCCAAAAATGCAACAATTCAATTGCTGCAATCAGGGAAGAAAGGTAGATAAAAGAAGGAGTGGAAAAGCAATTGGAGACTTGCAAGCTAAAAACAAAAATGGGAAAATTTTGAAAACTTGTGAAAAGCAAAGAGTGAATGGAATGACAAGAAGTGCACGGAAGGAAATGGATGCCCAATTAATCTTCATTGAGATCTTGAAAACAGAGAACAAAATCTAACAAACATGCAAGAAAGGAGATATGATGAGAAACAGTGCGAATGAAAATTCCTGAGAAAATTTGGTAATGGAGGGATTGAGACCAAATGGACTGAGATGAAAAGAGGGGCAGCAAAAAGGACCAACACTTTTGAAAAGTACTCCAATTCAAATACTGAAATCAGGGAAGAATGGTAAATAAAAGAAGGAGTGGAAAAGAGATTGAAGACATGCACATTTAAAATGAAAAAGGGAACATTTTGAAAGCACGTGAAAAGTAAAATATGAATGGAGTGACATATAGTGCAGGGAAGGAGATGGAAGCCTGCCCAATTAATCTTCAATGAAATCTTGAAAACCAAGAACCAATTCTAACAAATACTCCTGAAAGTAGATATGACTGGAAACAGGGAGAATGAAAACAACCAAGAAAATTTGGAACCGGAGGGATTGAGACCAAATGGACAGAGGTGAAATGAGGGGCAGCGAAAAGGACCAAGGCTTTCCCAAAGAACTCCAATTCAAATGCTGAAATCAGGCATGAAATGTAAATAAATAAGGACTGGAAAAGAGATTGAAGACATAAAAGCTTAAAATGAAAAAAAAAAAAAATTTGAAAGCATGTGAAAAGCAAAAAGTGAATGGAATGACAAGAAGTGCAGGGAAAGGGATGGAAGCCTGCCCAATGAATCTTCATTGAAATCTTGAAAACTCAAAAGGAAGTCTAATAAACACTCAAAAAAGGAGATATGATGAGAAACATTGTGAGTGAACTCAACCTAGAAAATTTGGAACTGGAGGGATTGAGACCAAATGAACTGGAATGAAATGAGGAGCACTCCAAAGGATTAACACTTTACCAAAGGTGATGCAATTCAAATGCTGCAATCAGGCAACAAATGAAAATAATGTAGGAGAGGAAAAGGAACTGAAGACACGCAAGCTTAAAAGGAAAAAGGGAAAATTTTGAAAGCTTGTGAAAAGCAAAGAGTGAATGGGATGACAAGAATTGCAAGGAAAGGGATGGAAATCTGCCCAATTATTCTTCATTGAAATGGCAAGATTTCATTCCCTCTCCCAATAGGAAATTCTTCTTTTCGGGAACGGGCATGAAATTATGAAAACAGAGAACATAGTCGAACAAACACGCAAGAAAGGAGATATGATGAGAAACACGGCGAATGAAAACAACCAAGAAAATTTGGAACCAGAGGGATTGAGACCAAATGGACTGAGATGAAAAGAGGGGCAGCAAAAAGGACCAACACTTGCAAAAACACTCCAATTCAAATACTGAAATCAGGGAAGATAGGTTAATAAAAGAAGGAGAAGAAAAGAAATCGGAAACATGCAAGCTTAAAATAAAAAAGGGAAAATTCTGAAAGCACGTGAAAAGCAAAGAGTGAATGGGATGTCCAGAATTGCAGCGAAAGGGATGGAAGCCTGCCCAATGAATCTTCAATGAAATCTTGAAAACAGAAAACAAAGACTAACAAACACTCAGGAAAGGTGATATGATGAGAAAGAGTGCGAATGAAAACAGCTGAGGAAATCTGGAACCGGAGGGGTTGAGACCAAATGTATTTAGATGAAATAAGTGACAGTGAAAAGGACCAAGACTTGCCAAGAGTAGTCCTTTTCAAATGCTGACATCAGGCAAGAAAGGTAGATAAAAATGGAGAGGAAAAGAAATTGAAGACATGAAATCTTAAAATAAAAATGGGAAAATTTTGAAAGCACATGAAAAAAAAAAGTTAATGGGGTGACAAGAAGTGCACGGAAAGGTATTGAAGCCTGCCCAATTAATCTTCAATGAAATCTTGAAAAGAGAGAACAAAGTCTAACAATTGTTCAGGAAAAGAGATACTATGAGAAACAGTACGAATGAAAACAATAGAGAAAATTTGGTCCTGGAGGGATTGAGACCAAATGGACTGACATGAAATGAGAGGTAGTGAAAAGGACCAACATTTGCCAAAAGTGAACCAATTCAATGATGCAATCAGGCAAGTAGTTTAAATAAAAGAAGGAGTGGAAATGAGATCGAAAACATGCAGGCTTAAAACGAAAAATGGAAAATTTTGAAAGCAAGTGAAAAGCAAAAGGTGACTTGGATGACAAGAAGTGCAGGGAAAGGGACGGAAGCCTGACCAATTAATCCTCATTAAAATAGCCAGATTCCATTCCCGTTCCCGAAAGGAAAGTCTTCCTTTCGGGAACTGGAATGAAATCTTGAAAACAGAGAACACAGTCTAACAAACGCTCAGGAAAGGAGATATGATAAGAAGGAGTACGGATGAATACAACTGAGAAAATTTGCAACCAGAGTGATTGAGCCCAAAAGGACTGAGATGAAATGAGGGGCAGTGAAAAGGACCAACACTTGCCAAAAATGTGCCAATTCATATGCTGAAATCAGGCAAGAAATGTAAATAAAAGAAGGATAGGTAAAGAAATTGAAGAAATGCAAGTTTAAAATGAAAAAAGGAATATTCTGAAATACGCAAAAACATAAAGTGAATGAGATGGCAAGAAGTGCAGTGTTGTAGCGCATTTTTTGGGTTTATATTGTATTTAATTTTTTTATTGGGTTTGTAATAGTTTCTTCTGTACCACCCTGTTCCCTTGGAGGTTTGTCCCTGCTCCTTCTCCCCGCCCATCCTCCCACACTGGAATGTAACCCAACTCTGTTCCACTCCCACCTTATCCCTGACTGGGCAGTGGTTTGTCCCTGCCTCTAGCCCCTTCCCCCTGGGAAAAAGCCATGGGACCACGTGGGAAAAATCTCTCTGGCTCTTGGGACTGGGATGGGGACAGGGACTGGACTGAGCTCCGGACTCTGCGGGAGCAGGACCCCAGAATAAAGCCGTGATTCCCCAGACCAAGGGCAGACTCTTTCCTTTTGCCATTGAGGGACTCCTGCTCTCTCTAAATAAAAAATAAAAAAGTTTGCAGCCTCTGGGATCTTTAAGGACCTGAAGGGAAAATTCCTTCTGGCGTGGTTTCTCTCCCGAGCTAGCCAAGGCAAAAACAGAGCAGGGGCTCTCGGGGAGAGAGAGCCACATCAGTGCAGGGAAAGGGACGGAACCTGCCCAATTAAGATTCACTAAAATCGCAAGATTCCATTCCATTTCCCGAAAGGAAGACTTTCCTTTAGAGAATGGGAATGAAATGTAGAAAACAGAGAACAAACCCTAACAAATGATCAGGAAAGGAGATATGATGATAAACACTGGGAATGAAAATAAAAAGAGAATTTTTGGAATTGGAGTGATTGAGACCAAAAGGAATGAGATGAAATGAGGGGTAGTGAAAAGGACCCACACTTGCCAAAAGTACTCCTATTCAAATGCTGACATCAGGAAAGAAAGGTAGATAAAAACAGAGAGGTAAAGGAATTGAAGACAAGCAGTCGTAAAATGAAAATAGGGAAAATTTTGAAAGCACGTGAAAAGCAAAAAGTGTATGGGATGACCAGAAGGGCAGGGAAAGGTATTGAAGCTTGCCCAATTAATCTTCACTGAAATCTTGAAAAGAGAGAACAAAGTCTAACAAACACTCAGGAAAGGAGATATGATGAGAAACAGTTCAAATGAATACAACTGAGAAATTTGGAACCAGAGGGATTGAGACCAAATGGACTGACATGAAATGAGGAACAATGATATGGATGACACTTGCCAAAAGAACTCCAATTCAAATGCTGCAATCAGGCAAGAAAGGTAAATAAAAGAAGGAGAGGGAAAGGAATTGAAGACATGCCAGCTTAAAATAAAAAAGGGAAAACATTGAAAGCACTTCAAAAGCAAAGAGTGAATGGGATGACAAGAAGTGCAGGGAAAGGGATGGAAGCTTGCCTAATTATTCTTCATTGAAATCGCAAGATTTCATTCCCTCTTCCTAAAGGAAAGTCTCCTTTCTGGAAAGGGAATGAAATCTTAAAAACAGAGAACAAAGTCTAACAAACACTCAGGAAAGGAGATATGATGAAAACCAGTGCAAATGAAACCAACCAAGAATTTTTGGAAATGGTGGGATAGAGACCAAATGGACTGAGATGAAATGAGGGGCAGTGAAAAGGACCAACACTTCCCAAATGTACTCCAATTCAAATGCTGAAATCATGCTGGAAAGTTGAATATAAGGAGAGGAAAAGAAATGGAAGACATGAAAGATTAGAATGAAAAAGGGAAAATTTTGAAAGCACTTGAAAAAAGTGAATGGGATGACAGGAAGTGCAGGGAACAGGATGGAAGCTTGCCCAATGAATCTTCAATGAAATCTTGAAAAGAGAGAACAGAGACTATCCAATGCTCAGGAAAGGAGATATGATGAGAAACATTGTGAGTGAACACAACTGAGGAAAATTTGGAACTGGAGGGATTGAGACCAAATGCACTGGAATGAAACGAGGGACACTGAAAAGGACAAACACTTGCAAAAGTACTTGAATTCACATTTGGAAATCAGGCAAGAAAGTTAAATATAAGAAGGAGAAGAAAAGAAATTGAAGACATGCCAGCTTAAAAAGAAAAAGGGAAAATTTTGAAAGCATGTGAAAAGCAAAGAGTGAATGGGATGACAAGAAGCACAGGGAAAGGGATGGAAGCCAGCCCCATTAATCTTCAAGGAAATCTTGAAAGGAGACAACTAAGACTAATAAACACTCAGGAACTGAGGTACACCTGTGTCCTGGTGCTGCAGGCCCTTGCCCAGAGGCTCTCCCAGCCAGCACTGCCCCTGCTCTTCCCTGCTCTGGGCCACAAGCTGCAAGTTCATTTGCTCCCTGGGCCACCGGCTGAGCCCCAAGCCAGGGCCGGGGCCTTTCCCCAGAGCTCTGCAGCCACTGCAATGCTCACAGCTCCGAGGCTGCAGCAGCTCCAGGAGCCTTTGCACACCGCTCCCGGGGATGCCCAGGCTGCCACTCTTGGCCTGTCTGTGCAGGGCAGGGGCCTGCACTCCATGATCCTGCTGCCTCCCTCCCAGCTCAGCCTTGGTGTCTCCTCCAGGTGCTGCCAGAGCTCTTGGGGCCGGGCCAGGAGTGGCACAGCCCCAGCGTTCCCCTCTCGGGGACATCACCGTGCTGGCAGCTCCAAGGTTCCCCTCTCTGGGACACCACAGCTGGGGGCAGCTCCAACGTTCCATGCCTTGGAGACGCTCCAAGGTGATAGAGAGGATGAAACAGGAAAACCATACAAATATGATTGCTTGGCAAAAGATTCCAACAGCAGTTTCAGTCTTGGTCTCGGTCTCAGTCCCGGTGCCTGTGCAGTGCCGGTCTCAGTTCTGTCGTTGGTTCTGGTCCTAGTGTTGATCCGGCTCCCGGAGCAGTGTCAGTGTCGGTTCTGGTGTCAGTTCTGGTCCCAGTGTTGGTCTCAGTGCCAGTCCCACAGCAGAGCCGCTCTTGGTGCCAGGCTCGGATCCGGTGTCGGTCTCAGTCTTGGTGCTGGTGCCGGTTCTGGTGCTGATCTTGGTCTTGGTCTCTGTCTCGGTTGTGGTCGCGGAGATTTTAGGCCAGTTTGGGTGATTTTAGGCAAAACTGGGGACGCTTAGGGGGGATTTTAGGCACCTTTGATTGATTTTTGGCCAAACCTGGTGGGTTTTAGGGTGGATTTTAGATAATTTTGGATTATTTTAATCCAATTTGGGTGATTTTTGGATAAGCAGGGCAGTTTTAGGGTGGATTTTAGATCATTTTAGATGAACTGAGGCCTATTTGGTTGGGGTTTAGACCCATTTGGTTAATTTTAGGACTAATCTGGTGGGATTTACAGGGGACTTTAGGTCTCTTTGGGTGATTTTTAGCCAAACCAGGTATTTTCAGGGTGGATTTTATGCCCTTGGGTGAAATTTAAGGTTGATTTGAGGGCATTTTTGCATGGGTTTTCAACCAGTTTGGGCAATTTTATGGCTCTTTGGTTGGATTTTAGACCCCTTTGGATGATTTTACCACTATTCAGCTGACTTAAGGCCAAATTATGGATTTAGGGTGGATTTTAGGCCCCTCTGTTATTGAAGTCTACTTTGTGGGGATTGCAAGACTCTTTGGGTGATTTGAAGCCAGATCTGTTTGGGTTTAGGGTGGATTTTTGGTCCCTCTGGGCAATTTTAGTCCCTTTTGTGATTCTAGACCAAACCGGGCCCTTTTAGGACCGTGCGTTGCCTTGGCCGCACTTTTTTCCCCTCAGAATTCCTGCTCTGTCCCTCACCCCGCCCCTTTCCCCTCACAGTTCCCACCCTTTCCTTGACCCCGCCCCTTTCCCCTCACAGTTCCCGCCCTTTCCTTGACCCCGCCCCTTTCCCCTCACAGTTCCCGCCCTTTCCTTGACCCCGCCCCTTTCCCCTCACAGTTCCCGCCCTTTCCTTGACCACGCCCCTCTCCCCTCACGGTTCCCACCCTTTCCTTGACCCCACCCTCACCGTTCAGGGTTCAGAACGGGGCCGGAGGAGATGGCAGGAGGAAGAGTTGCCCCGAGCATAGTCCTAGGCACTGCCAGTATGATCCCAGTCTCTCCCAGCAGGGCCCCAGTCACTCCCACTTGCTCCCAGTGTCCCCAGCATGGTCCCAGCTCCCTCCAGCACATAGCCAGTCTCTCCCAGTTTGATCCCAGTTACCGCCCCTATGGTCTGAGACATTCCCAGTGTATCCCAGTGTCCCTGGACATTCTCATAGTCATTCCCAGGCACTCCCAGTTTCCCCTGTAAGTTTCCATTTCCCACAGAACCATCCCAGTTTTTCCCAGTTACTTGCAGTTTCCTCCAGCATGACTCCAGTTTCTGGCAGTTGCCCAAAGTATAGTCCCAGTTGCTCCCAGTATGATCGCAGTTGTCATCTCAGTCTCCTCAGGATGCTTCCAGTACTTTCCAGTTCATCTCAGTCCCCATTTTCCTGCAAACATATGCCCAGTAGCTCCCAGTAACCCCCAGTCAGGATCCATTCACAGCCACTGTAATCCCAGGGGCTTGCAGTATGATCCCTTGTACCCAGTCACCCCCAGTATGACCCCAGGCATTCCCAGATACTCCCAGCATTATTCCAGTCCTGCCCAGGGTGATTCCCTGTCACTCCCAGTGTGGGCCCTGTTGCTCCCAGTCACTCCCAGTATGGTTCTAGTCATGGCCAGCACCTTTCCAGTCACTCCCAGTCTGATTCCAATGTGATCCCATTTCCTCTAAAATACTCCCAGCACTATTCCAGTCATTCCCAGTATGATGCCTGTCAGTTCCAGCAGGATCCCAGTATTACCCTGGAGTTTGATTTTAGGCCACTTTGGATGATTTGAACTGCATTTGGCTCATTTTAGGCTAAACCATGTCGATTTAAGGTGGATATTAGGGCCTTTTGTGTCATTTGAGGCCACTTTGTAGGGATTTGAGGCCTCTTTGGGTGATTTCAGACCAAACGTGGTTGGGTTTAGAGTGGATTTTCAGCACCTTTTGACATGGGCTCAGCTGCTCCCATTATCATCCAGTGTGGTTCCAGATGCTCCCGCTTACACTCACTGTGGTTTCAGTCTCTCCCAGTATATCCCAGTTGCTGCCAGCACGTTCCCAGTCATTCCCAATTGCCTGCAATTGTTCCCAGTCACCCTCAGTGCAGTCCCAGTTGCTCCCAGTATGATCCAGTATGATCCCAGTGTCCCCCAGCATGGTCCCGTTTGTTCCAACAAGATTTTAGACCCGTTTGGGTGATTTTTGCCCAACTGGGCAGGATTAATGTGGATTTTAGGAACCTTTGGCGCATTTTAGGCCAAATCTGTTGGGGTTTTGTCTCATTTGGGTGATTTTAGGATAAACTGGGAAGGTTTAGTGTGTATTTTAGATACTTTTGGAGGATTTTAGGCCCATTTGCATGAGTTTTAGGTATGTTTAGGTGTTTGTAGGCCAAATGTGGAGAGTTTTGACGGTGGACTTTAGGTCCCTTTGGGTGATTTTAAGGCAATCCAGGTACTTTTGGGGTGGATTTTAGGCCCATTTGGGAGATTTTTGGGGGATTTCAGGCAATTTGGTGAGGGTTTAAACCAGTTTGGGCAGTCTTAGGCCCCTTTGGTTTGATTTTAGGCCGCTTTGGATGGTTTTAACTGCATTTGGCTGATTTTAGGCCAAACCATGTGGATTTAAGGGGGACTTTAGAGCCCTTTGTGTTATTTTTGAAATAAACAGGGCAAGGCCATCTGCTCCTTTTTTAATGCCTTTATTAGGCTCAGCTTCGGGCGGGGGTCCGACGGGTCGCGCACACAGCGCCGCTGCTGCTCCCAGGAGTGACGTGGAGGAGGAGATCTGCAGCTTTGTGCGCTGGTGCGCAGGCAGAGCCGGGGCTTCCGTCCTCGCGGGAGCACCAGGAGGCCTGCTCTTGGTTTGAAGCCAGGGCTCCTCTTGGCAGCCAGCGTCTCTGCTGGATAGGGCGAGAGGTTAAAAAGGTCTAGGGAGATAACTCTATTTGTTCCTGTTATAAATAGGCAGGAGTCGATGTTATCTCCTTTTAATGCCTTTATTAGTGATTTCAGCAGAGGGACGGCTCGGGGTAGGGATGCCCTTGCCCACGCTGCACCAGCCGGACACCGCCGAGGAGGAGGTCACGTCGGATCTGCGCCGCTGTCGTCGCAGAGCCGGAAGCCACGCCTCACGGGAGTCCCTAGGCTCGCTGATGGCGCGAATGTCTAGGGGGGTGACTCTTAGCAGGGACTTCAGAGGTTATGGCGACTCCTCTCGGTGTTTGTAGATGATACTGGCAGCTACCTTGGCTCTTTCCCCACTCAGCGCTGCATTCCGTTTCTCCGGGTCTTGATCGGGCTCGCTGTTCGGAGCGGTTCTTGGTTCTAGACTCACTTCCGGCTATACTCGATTTGCATAGAGGCGGTGACAGGCCCAGAGCAGGCGAGGAGTGGGCGAGGCCCCCAAGTTGATGGGCAGGCTGGTATGTGGGCGGTGTCTCGGAGAGCAGCAGGGCTTACAGACTAAGGTAGGGGTGCAGGGAAAGTACGGGACGGGATGAATGTAACATTCGAACCACAGAATCAGTGCATTTACGATTGGGTTTTAGGGTACAACAGTACATTAAACAGATAACTAACAGATAACATTGATACATAGAACAGAGGATACCCACAACTAACTACTAACTGCTAATAACTAATGGCCTGGACCCTTAGTAACTTATGAAATTAGTGCGTTAAAATCTTTATCTTTCTCAATCCCCCCTCTTTTTCTTTGATCGAGTTTAACTCGCATCAATTCTTTTGAGTTCTTGGTATTGATTGTAAATTTCTTCTGCTGTACTTAGCTCCTTTATTTCTGATGTTAAACTCAACATATGTGGGAGCTTTTGAGTGCTCCCACATATCCAGCAGTTAGTTAAGTTCAATCCGTGGCTAATCCTCTCAATTAGATCAATGAATAAATTTTTGTTGGGGAGTTCACTTAATTCATCTTCTCTGATGGTTAAGGGTTTTTCTTTCACTAGGTCTGAGGCCCCTTCCTGATTGTCTATCTTTTCTAAGCAGAACCATTCTCTCATAGGGCATTCTCCAGTCAGACGCTGCCTATAATTGGCTATATTCTTAGCAACCCAATATTTCTTACCTCCCTCTTGGCAGGAGGTAAGTTGTCCGGCCTCAAAACAAGTGGGGTTTACATTCGTATGAACCCTTATCAACTGCTGTAAATCCTCCCCATCATAGATGGGTGAATAGCACTTTGTGCAAGCGGCCCCTTCTGTATGTTTATTCATCGCCAGGACTAGTATCAGTCCTATCAGCTTCCCCAAGAGTCCAGTATGAACCATGATTGTTTTGGTCTCACCTGGGCTTGCCTCTTGGGACTTAGGGGCTCTCCGCGTTCTGTCCTTAGGGTTCTGTAGTTATCTTTCCTTCCACTCAGAGGTTAATTTGGTTATTTCGCCCTTCTAAAGATTGCTCTAGGAGAGAAATTTGAATATATGTTCTAATTTACTTATCTATTTGCTTAACTGCTTTTAACATTAACTGAACTTTTATTACACAATGTCAACAATTTTCAAACCTAATACAACAGCAAGTGATTTATAATAACTTTTCTTCACTTGAATTAATTTCTTAATCACAGTTCTTTAACAGTCTCTGGGGCTCAACTGAGTTGCTCCAGTCTTCTACTGAGTTTTTGTTTTCCTTTTAAACGTCAGTTTTAGCGGGTCCAGTTGCGGGGTTACCGTCCAATCGGAGGAGTCAGCTGGTTGGCTTAGGTCTGGGGGTTCACTTGGGGGTGACACAGGTCCTTTTACTCTAGTGATGTGGGTCCAGCCTCTTTCTTTAGTGCGTACCGCGGTATGAGTGGTTAGGAGTACCTGGAAAGGACCTTCAAATTTTGGGGTCAATGGGGTAGTGCTCCAAGATTTAATTAAAACCCAATCCCCAGGAGTTATTTGATGTATGTTAGCGTCGAGAGGGGAAGTTTGAGGAATATACCCTTTTATTCTGAGGTTTTCTAGTGTTTTACTGATGGTCTGCAGATACTTTCGGGCGGCTGTATCACCTTCTATATATTCCCCGGTGCTGTATGTTGTTAAAAGAAAGGGGAGCCCGAACATCATCTCATAGGGGGAAGCCCCTATATCCGATCTTGGCCTAGTTCTGATTCTCAGGAGAGCTAGGGGTAAACACTTTAACCAATTTAACTGTGTTTCTTCGATTAATTTTGTTAATACGTTTTTAAGGGTCTGGTTCATTCTTTCCACCCTCCCTGAGCTCTGGGGGTGCCAGGGGGTGTGCAATCTCCAATTTATGCCTAATTCTTTAACAGTTTGGCGCAGAATTTTAGCAGTAAAATGAGTTCCCCTGTCCGAATCAATGTTATTTACTAACCCATACCGAGGGATTATGTGCTCTAGGAGTATTTTTACCACTACTTCCGCTGTTTCCTTTTTGGTCGGGAACGCCTCTATCCAATGAGTAAGGTGGTCGACCATGACCAATAGATGTTTGTACCCTTGGATTTGAGGCATCTCAGTGAAGTCAATCTGAATACTCTGGAATGGTCTCAGAGCTAGTTCCCTCCCTCCAGGTATGGCTTTCCTCGCTATCCGTTGGTTGACTTTTTGGCAGATCGTACACCCTTGCGTTATGGCTTTTGCTATGCTGTATATTCCTATGCAAAAGTTTTCTTTTAAGAAATGATCACATAATCCCTGGGTTCCCCAGTGGGTTAGTTCGTGAATTTCGGTTAAAATCCTTCTGGCTAGGGGTTTATTCAAAAACTTCCTGCCATCCGGAGTTAACCATTCCCCATGCTCTCCCTTCCTCATTCCTAGGTCCTTGATCGCTTTTAATTCTGTTCTATCGTACTTCGGTTTCTCTTCCCCTCCCTCTTCCTCTGATGTTTCATTTAAGGCCAATATTCTGATTGATCCTTTGGGGTCTTGAGCCGCTCTTTTTGCTTCTTTGTCTGCTAGTTGGTTCCCTTTCCCTTCAAATGTGGTTTCTTTTTGATGTCCTTTTACATATACCACAGCAATCTCAATGGGTTTTAACAAGGACGTTAAAACTGATCTTATCATTTCCTTATGCACTAGGTCCTTCCCTTTTGAATTGAGATATCCCCGTTCCTCCCAGATCTTTCCGAAGGTATGGACTATCCCAAAAGCGTACTTCGAATCGGTGTAAATAGTTCCCCGGTCTCCTCCTAATAGGTCTAGTCCCCTTTTTACAGCATAAATTTCGCAGAGTTGGGCAGACCAACTCGAGGGTAACTTTCCCGTTTCTCGAACTTGAATGTCTTCTATGGTGGATCCTTCTACCACTGCATACCCTGAAACCCTTTTCCCCTCTAGAACTCGTGATGATCCATCAGTGAATAACCTTTTTCCATAAGGTAAGGGAGTACTTTCCAAATCTTCCCTTACCTTCGTCTGGAGACTCATAAGTTCCAGACAATCATGCTCCAAGTCTGGAGGTGGTTCCCCAGAGAGGAACTGTGCAGGGTTCAGGTTTTTTGGAAACTGTTAACCTCAAGTTCTCCGAGTTTATTAAAGTGATCTCGTATTTCAGGATCCGGGAATCGGTTACCCACCCCGGGGCTTTTTGGCTCAAAACTGTTTTGATATCATGAGGTGTATGAATTTGAATTTTTCCATTTAATGTGAGCTTTTGGGACTCCTCAACCAACACTGCGGTGGCGGCTACAGCTTGCAGACAGGCTGGCCACCCTCGGGCTACAGGATCTAATATTTTGGAAAGGAAAGCAATTGGCTTTTTGCACCCTCCCCACTCCTGAGCTAACACACCATAGGCCACTCCTCCTTCGGTGTTCACAAATAGATCGAATTCTTTCTTCAGATCGGGCAGGCTCAGGACAGGTGCGGTGGACAACTTGTTTTTTAGTTTTTCCAATTGTTTTTCATCCTCTTGTGTCCACTCTATGGGCTCTGGACTTACCAATTTATCATATAGGAATCTCACATTTTGGGTGTACTCATCAATCCAATGTCTGCAATACCCGAAAAGGCCTAATAATTTTCTTATGTCTCTTTTGGTTTTTGGAGCAGGTATTGCTATTATTCCAGCAATCCTTTCAGGGCTTAATTTCTTGTATCCTTTGCCAATCAAATGCCCCAAATAGGTCACTTCTGGTTTCACGAATTGTAATTTCCTTTTTGATACTTTCAGCCCTTTTTCCCCCAGAAAATTCAGGAGTTTAATGCTGGTGGTTCTCACTTCAAGTTGGTTTTCTCCTGAAATCAGTAAATCATCCACATACTGGAGGATTTGCACCTGTCTTTCTGGGGTGAATTGCTCTAGCAGCCTTTCCAAAGCTTGCCCAAATAAATTTGGTGACTCAGTGAACCCTTGGGGTAGGCTGCTGTCTCCTCTTTGTTTCAGGATGGTCCCATTCGAACGCAAACCAGTCTCTGCTCTCCTCTGCTAGTGGACATGCCCAAAATGCATCTTTCAAATCTATGGTGGTGAACCAGGCATGCTCTTGGGGAATCTGGCTCAGGAGATTGTATGGATTAGGGACTACAGGGTGTTTGGTGATAGTCCTCTTATTAATCTCCCGTAAATCCTGAACCAATCGATATTTCCCTTCCGCTTTCTTCACAGCTAAGATGGGTGTGTTATGTGGGGACATGCATGGTTCCAGGATGCCTTCTTTTAACAGTTGTTCAATAATGGGGATCAACCCTTTCTTTCCTTCCAAAGACATTGGATACTGTTTTATCCTGATGGGAGGAGTTCCTGGTTGCATTTTAACTTCTATAGGTGGTATATTCAGGAGGCCGCTCTTCCCTCCTTCTGCCCATACCTCTGGGTTTATTTCCTCTATGTCTCCGGCAGTTAATTTCATAATCTTTACTTTCATTTGGCCGCCTTCGGGGATAACTCCTATTCCTAATAGTACTTGCAAATCGCGTCCCAATAGGTTGCTCTCTAGGTCCGGTAAATAAATAAAATCCGCTCTTATTTGTTTGGAATTCCCTTTGACCTCTATTCCTTCTATAATTGAGGCTGTGAATGGTTTCCCCTCCGCCCCTACGACCTCACATGTTCTAGTTCCGACCTTAACTCCCACTGGAAGCTTCCTAATACTGGATCGGTCTGCTCCAGTGTCTACTAAAAATTCATATTCCTCGTGTTGGGGACCCACTTCAAAATTTACTATGGGCTCACCTCGGTGGTACATCGGGTCCCCTAGTGCATAGAGCCCATGACACCCCTAATCCTCGTTGTTTTCGCCCTTTAATAGCTTCTCTAAGGCATCCTGTTCTTTTGTGATGGCTTCATCAAAGGATAATTTCTGACACTCTCTTCTTATGTGTCCAACCTCCCCACAATAGAAGCATTTTCTGTCCTCTCCTGGCCTCCCAGGAGTCTTCCAAGGTGGTAAGGCCCTTCCTCCCCCTGACTTGGTACTTCTCCGATTGGGAGGGTTTTGATCTTGTATCGCTTCTCTTGCTACAGCCACCATTATCTTTGCTTTCGTCTTGGTTTTCTCCTCCTCCCTTCTTAGATAGACCTTTAAAGCCTCTCTTAACAACTCATTTACATCTTTTTCTTGCCAGTCTTCTATTTTTTCTAATTTCCTCCTAATATCGGGCCAGGACTTGGTGACGAACTGTGTCTTTAACAACACCTGACCCTCGGGACTATCGGGGTCTATACTTGAATAAAGTTGAAAATTCCTCTTTAACCTGTTTAACCAGGTTGCGGGAGTCTCGTCTTTCCCCTGCATATTATCAAATGCTAATCTGGTATTATTGCTTCGGGGTACTGATTCCTTTATACCTTTAACTATTAGACTCCGATAGTCGTCCATACTTCTCCGGTCTTCCTCCCTGTTCGGATCCCACCTCGGATCTACGACTGGTAATTTGTAATCCCCTGGCGGACCCGTTCTGTTTTCTTTCTCCCAAGTTTTCATCCCGGCGGTCCTAATCATTCTAATCTCTTCTGGGCTAAATAAAATCTTCAGAATCGAATTAATCTCTCCCCACGTGTAAGTATTGGGGCCCAGAAATTGATCAACTTGATTTGATATTCCTACAGGGTCCTCTACTAGGTTTCCCAGTTCTTTCTTGAAATTCCTCACCTCTGAAGCTGTTAGTGGAGCATTTACAAAACCGACCCCTCCTGCAACTCCACCCATCGGGACTTCCCTTAAGGGGAAAAGTTTAGTTCTGGACCGGGTGTTATAGTTATGTCCCTCTGGGACTTCAGTTACCCCTATGAGGTTGGTACTGTGAGAGGGGTCCGTATTCGGGGTGTTAAGGTCTAGCTCCCAACTACGAGGTGGAACAGGAAGTTTAGATGGTGACGGAGAATGTATGGAGTTTGGAGAGACTGGCTGCGAGGCTGAAGGAGGAGTAGGAGAAGCTACAGAGCTATAAAAGGGGTTTTTACTAGAGCTATGAGACGTTACTGTTAGGGGTGTATTCCCAGAAAAATTCACAGCACCTACCAGAGGTGCATTCATAGAAAAATTAGTCCCCATCGGGGACGTATCTACCGAAAAATTAGGGGAAGGGGAATTAGGTACAGGGGAGGAAACTGGTGAGGAAGGGGTCTGAGGACTGACTTGGGGTAGATCAGGGTAAATAGGAGGAGGGGGTAAGTGCTCAAGGGGGTCCCATACAGGACCCTTCTCTTCTTTCTTATCTTTATTTTTCCCTTCCTTTTCCTGCATCTTGCAAATTTTTACTGTCTCGGTACCTGATCTTACATGCATCCAGCAAGCAGCATACCTTAGCTGCTCTGTGTCTACTTCCTCTTGGGCTCTCAAATATTGGTTTAACTGTGAGCTCATCCAAGAGTCGGTGGTACCGTACCATGGCCATTCCCCGGGTAGATTAAGGGTTGGCCATACTTCCACGCAATAGTGAATCATTTTCACTTTGTTTAAATTCTTAGTTTTCTCATTGTTCTCCCACTGGTCTAACATTCTCCCTAGTGGGCTATCAAAAGGGATGTTAGCTACCTTCCCTTTTCCCGCTTTTCTCTCTTTCCTGATCTTGCTTCCACACACACCCATTCTTACTTAGTCAAATGAAAATACTCTACTGTACGACAGGACAACGCAAACTAGAAAAGCGACCTTTCTTGAACTAAAATCTTATAAGGTGCCCCTACTCAAACGGAAATTTTAAAGACGGGCAACTAAAATCTAAAATTTCATTCACTCTGGATAGCTTACTGGCACGCCCTTAGGTCCTGGCCACTATCCCTCTTTCACTCTCTCAGACAGCCTGTTGGCCCGCCCTCAGGGCCCAGCCACTGTCCCTCTCTTACTCACGACGCCACACTAAACTAATCCCCGCAGACGGCCGGTGGACCGGGGCCCAAGGTATCAGGCACCGCCTGCAGCCAGGATTAGTGCGTCGCGGTGCGACACTCACTCTGTCCCTAGCTTTGAACTACCCGCACCTCAGTAATTCCCTAACCACACACACCCCGACCCGGGACAGCGTCCTGTCCGCCCGCCGGTGGGCTGCCCCCGGATAGCGTAGACGCCTCTGCCCAACGGTCCCAACGTGTCCGGTAGCGTACCCTAGTGGTACCCCCCGCCCAACACTCCCGTCCGGTTTGCACGTCTACCCCCGCCAGGGCAGGTCCCTTACACCCGGTAGCATAACTCCCCTTTGAGCTACCCCCGCCCAGTGTAAGGCTCGCACTCTTGGTCCCACTACCCTACGCCAAATCAGCGGCGCACCCCCTCGTTGCCGGCCCGTAGGTCCGCCCTTAGGACCCCAGCCGCCGCGCTACGGGCTTCCTACCGCCCTTGCTCGCTGGGTAGCCTGCCGACCCGCCCTCAGGGCCTCAGCCACTACCCCGGGTAGCCTGTTGACCCGCCCTCAGGGCCCAGCCACTACCCTTGTGGGGGGGGATCCCTAGTGGGGCCTCCTACCAGTTGCCTATCAACCTCACACGGGCCACTCACACCCTAGGTTTCCTCCGCCCGTTCGGAGGGGGGCCCACTATGCCCCTGGAGGCGCCTCACTCGCTCAGGCTCCACTCGCTTCCCCCTGTTCCCGGCCGGCCCCCTCGCGGGAGTCCCGGAACCGCGGTACTAAGGGGTCCACACTCACTTCGGAGGTCCGAGCTGCCGGCCCCCGTCTCATTCACACCACACTCGCTCGCCTCCACTCCCGCCACCGGCTATACTTACCAGCCGGCGCTCCTCGGCGCTGTCTTCCTCGATGCTGCGTCCCTCGTTGCTGGGGTCCGATGTTCGCCAGCTGTCCCAGGAGTTCGAAGATGGGCGGCGCCTTCCCTTCTTCGTCCTCTTCTGGGCGTGGCGATCCCGGACGAGCCCCCAAAATTGTTATAAATAGGCAGGAGTCGATGTTATCTCCTTTTAATGCCTTTATTAGTGATTTCAGCAGAGGGACGGCTCGGGGTAGGGATGCCCTTGCCCACGCTGCACCAGCCGGACACCGCCGAGGAGGAGGTCACGTCGGATCTGCGCCGCTGTCGTCGCAGAGCCGGAAGCCACGCCTCACGGGAGTCCCTAGGCTCGCTGATGGCTCGAATGTCTAGGGGGGTGACTCTTAGCAGGGACTTCAGAGGTTATGGCGACTCCTCTCGGTGTTTGTAGATGATACTGGCAGCTACCTTGGCTCTTTCCCCACTCAGCGCTGCATTCCGTTTCTCCGGGTCTTGATCGGGCTCGCTGTTCGGAGCGGTTCTTGGTTCTAGACTCACTTCCGGCTATACTCGATTTGCATAGAGGCGGTGACAGGCCCAGAGCAGGCGAGGAGTGGGCGAGGCCCCCAAGTTGATGGGCAGGCTGGTATGTGGGCGGTGTCTCGGAGAGCAGCAGGGCTTACAGACTAAGGTAGGGGTGCAGGGAAAGTACGGGACGGGATGAATGTAACATTCGAACCACAGAATCAGTGCATTTACGATTGGGTTTTAGGGTACAACAGTACATTAAACAGATAACTAACAGATAACATTGATACATAGAACAGAGGATACCCACAACTAACTACTAACTGCTAATAACTAATGGCCTGGACCCTTAGTAACTTATGAAATTAGTGCGTTAAAATCTTTATCTTTCTCAGTTCCTCAGCCAGGAGTGTTCTTTAAATCCTTTGATTCCGTGGTGGCTCGCTGTTTTAGGGGTTTCCTTTGCTGAGCTGTGCAAGATGTCCTCTTATTTGCATACAAGCTCTGATGTCACTCCTCCTCCTCATGGATCCGGCTGCCATTTCCTAGGAAGGAGCAGAGGCGGTACCCGACAAAAAGAGGGATTTTAACAACAGCATCTTTAACAACAGGTAATTAGAGCTTTGAAAACATTCAAGCCAAAGAATGGCTCTGCAAAAAAATAAAACAACCTGTATGAATCACCAAAATACTTCACTACAATATCAGCTTGTGTTGATCATATTTCAAGAGCTGGGTTAAATGTGATGTAATTGTGCCATCAACCCACTTGAATCCAACCTTTCTTTAATAACTGCCATCCCCAGAGGGGTCCGCAGAGGGGGAGGTTGGATCGGGGGGCGCTCTGGGGACTCGGGGTTCGAGATGGCAGCGCCCTCCTGGCCGGGATCCGGGAGAGCCGAGTCCATCCCTGCGGCTTTCCAGGATATTCCCACCCAGGACAGGTCCCTGGGGGAGCCTCGGTGGCCCCTGGGCCAGGGGAGGACTGGGGAGGATTTTCCACGCTGGCACCGGCATGGTGGGAGCTGTTTCCAAGTGCCCAAGGGGGGCTGTGGCAGCCAAGCAGAGATTTCCCAATGCTCTGCCTTTTTTCTTGGCCTGATCCGCGGGATCCGATGGCGTGTGCCCGTCCCTGGAGCTGTAGCCGGTGTTTGGAATAAACGCTGAGGGCCGTGCGTGACGTGGCCACCCAGGTCCTTGTCACTCGGGCCGTTCCCTGCCCAGACGGATTCCCTGGAGTTGGGGGCTGTGTCCTGGTGTTGTGGGGCTCCCCAGCATGAGAATCCAGGAATGGTTTGGGTTGGAAGGGACCTTAAAGCCCACCCAGTGCCAGCCCTGCCGTGGCAGGGACACCTGCCACTGTCCCGGGGTGCTCCAAGCCCCGTCCAGCCGTGTCCAAAGGCAGCAGCCAGGCAGAAATGCGCTCGCCTGGCTGGGGCTGTGAGCTCCTCTGACACCAGCATGACGACAGATGCCATAGAATTCCATAGAATTCCATGTTTCCAAGGGAAACAGTCGCGGAGAGCCCCAGAATCCTGGAGGATTCCCTCTCCAGGGCAGGAGGGTGCTGAAGCACTGAGGAGCCCCCAGTTGCCCACTTTCCTGACTTTGAAGCCCCTTCCCAAGCTCCTGTCCCTGTCCTCAGTGAATTCTCCAGCCAGGAGGGGATTGCCCTGCTCCAGAGCAGCTATCCCGACAGGAATGCTGAGGGAGCTGCCTGGGCACCCCTGGGATGGGGCTGGGACCCCCAGAGACCCCAGCCCAGCATAACTGAGCCGCCCTAGATGCACCTGTAACCAGTGCCAAAGGCTGAAATTCCCCCAAAGCATCACAAAGTTGCTGGAACCCTTTTCCCACGGCTGATTTCTGCAGGTTTTCATCCTTTTTTGTTTGCACCTGCACAGCTCTGCCAGCCCTCGCCTTGCCAAAGAAATGCGATTCTCAAAAATGATAACTGAGAGTGACCAGGACCGAGTTAAAAAATAAAAGAAACAGGGCGAGATGGTTTATTTGGTGTCAATGATGTCACCTGCACAGCTCCCGCCATGGGCACCGTGCGGGTGGGTGAGAGGCTGGACATGAGGCCAAAGGTGCCCTGGGCTGAGCCCCAGCGTGGGCAGCGGCTGCGGGGGGATTCTGCCCCTGGGCCCCGCTCAGGTGAGAGCCCAGCTGCAGGATGGGAGCTGCTGGGGCGAGCCCAGAGGAACTGGAGCCCCTCTGGAGCCGGGCTGGGAGAGCTGGGAATGTTCCCCTGGAGAAGGGAAGGATGCAGGGAGAGCTCAGAGCCCCTTGCAGGGCGTGAAGGGGCTCCAGGAGAGCTGGAGAGGGACTGGGGACACCTGGAGCTGCTCCCAAAATCCCGGGGTGACCCCGGGCCCGAGCCCCGCCCCTTTTAGAACCCTCCGCCTCCCGACCAATCAGATCGCTCGGTTGTGTTCTGGTCACGCCCCCTGTCTGTTGGTTCACACCGTGGAACGCCGCTTGCTCCGCCCCTCAGGCTGTTCCTGGACGCCCATTGGCTGTCGTCAAGGGAGGCGGGGCTTACACAGGGTTTGGGAAGCGGCGGCGGCGGCACCGGCGGAACGGAGCGGGCGGAACCGCGTTCAGCTCCTCTCCTCTCCTCTCCTCTCCTCTCCTCTCCTCTCCTCTCCTCTCCTCTCCTCTCCTCTCCTCTCCTCTCCTCTCCTCTCCTCTCCTCTCCTCTCCTCTCCTCTCCTCTCCTCTCCTCTCCTCTCCTCTCCTCTCTTTCCACCTGGCAATGATGGTTGCAGAGGCCCCACCAGAAACTCCGCTCCACAGAGAGCACCTCCAGCCCATCCCCCAGGTAAGCAGGAATGGAGATGATCTCAGCCCCCCTTGTAAGGGAGGGTGACAGACATGACCTGGCCCCACATTATAACCACACAAGTGGTTTACTATCAAATACATCCCACCCACCCAGCCATGCACAATCCCGATCCCACCGCTCCAAATTTGGATCCCACTTCTCCCAATCTCCTTCCAGCCCCATCTCAGCCTGGCAGCTGTGGAATTGAGTAAGTTTGGTGTGGGATTGAGTTTTTCTGAGGTGGGAACAAGCCATTCTGAGGTGGGATTGAGCCCTTTTGGGGTAAGGTTGAGTTGTTCTCAGTGGGATTTCAGTGGTTTTGAGGTGACAGATGGATCTCTCTTGGCTTCTGGAATGCAAATTAAGAGAGAGGAGAAAAAAATTACGCCTAAAAAAAAAGGATAACCAGCCAGGTGTCTTCCCGACATGGATCACAGGGAATGTGGGTGACCAGGGCTCTGCCCAACGTGGGTCCTCCAGTGGGGGACGCAGCTGGAGCAGTGCACAAAGCTCTTCCTGCACTCAGGGCACTCACAGGGCTTCCCTTACTGGTGCCTCAGTTGGTGTTGGGTCATGTGAGACCTCTGTGAAAAGCTCTTCCCACACTGGGGACACTCGTGGGGCCTCTCCCCAGTGTGGATGCGCCGGTGTCTGACAAGGGCGCAGTTCTGAGTGAAGCCCTTCCTGCAGTCGGGGCAGCGGAAGGGCCTCTCCTCTGTGTGAATCCGCTGGTGCACGAGGAGCTTGGAGCTCGTGCGGAACCTCTTGCTGCATTTATCACACTCATAAGGCTTCTCCCCAGTGTGGGTCCTCTGGTGGCGGATCAGGTCACCGCTCCGTATGAAGCTCTTCCCACATACATCACACTCGTGGGGCCTCTCCCCGGTGTGGATGCGCCTGTGGCTGGTGAGGTTGGAGTTGTGCTTGAAGCCCTTCCCGCAGTCGGGGCAATGGAAGGGCCTCTCCTCTGTGTGTGTCTGCTGATGTTCAAGGAGCTGGGAGCTGGTCAGAAACCCCATCCCACACTCGGAACACTTGTAGGGCCTCTCCCCAGTGTGGATCCTTTGGTGTACAGTCAGGTGGCTACGGTGCCTGAAGCACTTCCCACATTCCCCACACTTGTATGGCCGTTCCCCAGTGTGGATCTTCTGGTGCTGGGTTAGGTTGGAGCTCTCTCTGAACCTCTTCCCACATTCCCCACACTCATAGGGCCTCTCCCCAGTGTGGATCCTCTGGTGGCAGATCAGGCTGGAGCTGTGGCTGAACCTCTTCCCACATTCCCCACACTCATGAGGCCTCTCCCCAGTGTGGATCCTCTGGTGATAGATCAGCCTGGAGCTGTGCCTGAAGCTCTTCCCACATTCCCCACACTCGTAGGGCCGTTCGTCTGTGTGAATCCTCTGGTGGCGAAGCAGGTCGCACCGCCAGCTGAAGCTCTTCGCACACCCAAAGCACTTGTGGGGCTTCTCCCCATCATGAAGCTGCTCATGGACCACCAGGTCTGAGCTCTGGCTCCATCTCTGGCCGCCTTCCTGGCACAGGGTGGCTCTTTCCTCCTCAGATCCTCGTGATCTGCTTTTGCAGTCTCTTCTCACCAGGGATCGCCAGGACTTTTCCTCCCCGTTGGATTCCTGCCCCGTGGAGCCGCTCAAAACGGCCTCTTCCACGAGGATCTGCCGTGGGGATTTGTCCTCCCTGGTCTCCATGCTCAGCTCCTTGTCTGGGGGAGGAAGGACAAGGAGAGGATGGGATTTGCCTCCGTGCCAGAGGGAAGGGGAAGGAGATCCCCTCAGTGCGTCCCCGGCAGGACGGCGTCGGCTGCGGGGTTGTCCTGCAGCCGGGGGCCGTGCTGGGCTGGGAGATGGAGCAGGAGAGAGGGGGAAAGGGGCACTGACTTCCTCCTCACCTGCCTGGCTGTCCTGGGGCACCTTCCTCTTCCTCACAGCCTCCTCCTCCATCCTGCAAAGGTTTGGGAATTGGAAATCCTGTCTGGGGGGAGAACAAGGGATGAGCACGTTGAGTTTGAAGGTCTCTCTGCCCAAGAGCATCTCTAGAAGTCACTGGGCATCTGGGGATCCATAAAAAACAGGCAATTGGGAGTGAGTGGATCTACACTGGGGGCAACTGGGAGTCACTGGGAACATGATGAGAGGGACTGGGATTATTCCAGGGGCAGCTGGGATAATACTGTGAGGAACTGGCAACAACTGGAACTTTGATGGAAGACATTGGGATCATACTGGGATCACAGTGGGAACAGCTGGGTCCATGCTGGGAAGAACTGGGATCACACTGAGGGTGATGGGAATCATACTGGGAAAGGATGGGAGTGGCTGTGAGCAACTGGAATCATGCTGAGAGCAACTGGGATGAAGTGGGAGTGACTGGGAGCATGCAAGGGGTGACTGGGACATACTGGGAGAGACAGGGGGTCACTGGAATCATACTGGAGGCTACTGGGGTCATGCTGGCATTGACAGGGAACAACTGGGAATCACACTGGGAGCCACTGGCATTGCACTGGGAGTGACTGGAATTAGACTGCAAGTGATTGGAATCATACTGGGATCATATTGGGAGTGACTGGAATAGTACTGGGAGAGACTGGGATCATACTGGAGTCAGACTGGGAGAGACTGGAAAGGTGCTGGCCATGATTGGAACCATACTGGGGGTGACTGGGTGCAATGGATCATACTGGGAGTGACTGAGATTTTAGTGTGACTCACTGGGATCATACTGGAACTGACTGGAACCATACTGGGAGTGACTACGGGTCCCACTGGGATCGTCCTGGGAGCCACTGGGATTACAGTGGCTGTGACTGGATCCTCACTTGGGGTTACTGGGAGCTGCTGGGCCCATGGTGGCAGGAAAATGTGAACACACTGGGAGCAACTGGGATCAACTGGAAGGTACTGGAACCATGCTGAGGGGACTGAGATCACAACTGGGATCATACTGGGAGTGACTGGGAGTAACTGGGAAAGAATGGCATCATTCTCAGGTAACTAGAGCCTTACTGGGGCAACTGGGAGTGACTGGGAATGACTATGAGCATGCTGAGTGCAACTGGGATATACTGGGAGGGTCTGGAAACATGCAGGGGGGACTGGAACAACACTGGGAACAGACGGGATCATGCTGGGAATGACTGGGACCACACTACAGGAAACTGGGAGTGACTGGATCTACACTGGGGGCAACTGGGCATGACTGGGACCATGCTGAGAGGGACTGGGACTATTCCAGGGGAAACTGGGATCATACTGGGATCACAGTGGGAACAGCTGCAGCCATGCTGGGAAGAACTGGGATCACACTGAGGGTGATGGGAATCATACTGGGATTGACTGGGAGTGGCTGTGAGCAACTGGAATCATGCTGAGTGTGGAGTCCCTGCAGCCCCTTGCCATAATACCTAGGGCCTGGCCTTGGCAGGACAGATCATAGAGTCACCTGCCCAGCCTGAGACAGAGAACTTCCCAATGGGGCTCTGGACACGATGGTTTGCCTCAGTTTCTCCCCTCCCTGATTCCCCTGGCCCTTTGGTTTCTCCTTTCCTCTGTGTCTCCATTGGTTTGGGGTTCCCGGGGACTGGCCCCGTTTTCCCTACAGGACACTGACCTTTCCTGCCCTTTGCTCTGCCCCCGTGCCTCAAGGTCTTTGGCTGCTGAAGCTCACACTTGAGCTGGAGACCGGCACACGTGCTCCCCTTTCCAATCTGGATTCCCCTTGGGCTTCTGGAAATAAACCTGGCTGGAACTGATCCAGTGCAAAGGCCTTCTGGCCTCTCCTTGCTGAGCTGCCCACGTGGCGTGTGTGCATGTGTGAGCTTGACTGCTTCGCCTGAGCTTCCCCAAGCGGCCTTTCCACCGCAGAGGCTTATCGGCTCTGGGCTTCAGCTCCACTCCCAAAAACCACAACGCAACACGCTTTGGCCGAAAATTACCCAAATGGGCCTAAAATCTCCAGGACCTGGACTGAGACCCAGACCAAGATCAGCACCAGAACCGGCACCAGCACCAAGACTGAGACCGACACCGAATCCGAGACCGGCACCGACAGCGGCGCTGCTCTGGGACGGGCACCGAGACCAAGACTGGGACCAGAACTGACACCAGAACTGAGAGCGGCACCGCTGCAGGACCGGGACCAGGACCGGAACCAGTACACCGGAACTGAGACCGGCGCCACAGAGGCACCGGGACCGGGACTGAGACCAAGACCGTAACTGACACCAGAACTGGCACTGGGACCAAGACTGAGACCAAGACCGGCACCGGAACCAGCACCGAGACTGGCACCGCTCCGGGACTGGGACCCAGACTGAGATTGGCACTGGGAGCACTCCGGGACCAAGACTGACACCGCTACCGGCACTGGGACCTGGACTGCGCTGAGATCAAGACTGAGACCGGGACTGAAGCCAGCAAAGAAGGGCTCAAAAGTCACCAAAAACACCCCTCAAGAGACCAAAAAGTGGCAGAAAATGGCCCCAAATGATCAAAAACTGACTAGAAATGTACTCAAAATTACAAAAACGGCTCAAAATGACAGAAAATGGCCCAAAAAAAGACCAAAATTCCCCTTTAAATGTACCCAAAATGAGACAAAATTTTTCCAAATTACCCAATATGATAGAAAACGCCACAAAAATGGCCCAAAAGTGACCCCAAATGACTTAGAAGTGACAGGAAATGCCCCAAAATGCTGCAGGATGTAGGAGAGCCTGGAGGAACAGAGAATTCCAAAAATAGGAAAAAATTGTCCAAAATTGCATCAAAAAAGCGAAATTGAAAACAAAAAATGAAAAGAGCATTAAAAGGGCTAAAGAAAGGAAAACATTGAAAATTCCTCTAAAAATGCCAATAATAATCCCCAAATTTCAAAAAATTCACCAAACTAAAGAAAAAACATCCAGAGGATAAAAAAACCAAAAAAACCCCAAAAGACAAAATCCACCACACACACAAAAGAAACCCCAAAAAACCAAACAAAACCAACCAACGAAGACCTTGAAATGCCCAGAAATATATTAAACACCCCCCACCCCCCCAATCTCCTAAATTTCGCCCAGAATTCCCAAAATCCCTAAAAATTCCCAGAATTTCCTACACTTGCTCTTGATGAAGGGCTGCAGCAGTTAGCACTTGCTGGTGCTGGCGCTGCTGATCACCAAGAACTTGAAGAGGAATTCTGGAAAAAAATTCCCACATTTGGATCCAAATTGCCAAGATTTCCTACATTTGAACCTAAAATTCCCCAATTTGCCCATGTTTGGATACAAAATTCCCCCAAATAGACTCTAGAGATCTCAAAATTCCCACCCTTGGAGCTGAAATTCCCGAAATTCCTGCATTTGCCTCAAAATTCAAAAAATTCCCCAATAGAAAACCCAAAATTTCCCCATTTAGACCCCAAGAAATCCCCATACAGAGCCCAAAATTCCAAAAACCTTCCCTTGAAGGATACCAGAATTCCCCTAAAGAGATGCTGAGATCCCGCAGACGCCCAATGACGCTTTATTGGCTCCCCCAGACCCCTATAGAGCCTCTAGAGCACCCCGAGACCACCTCAAATCCCCTATAGGGACTCCCAGAGCCCCTAGAGACCCCCCCAGATCCCCCACAGGGACACCCAGGCCGCCTTGGACCCTCTATAGATCCCCCATAGATCCCCTATAGCTCCCTCAGACCCTCTCTGGAGACCCCTAGACCCCCCCAAATCCCCCATAGGGACCCACAAACACCCCCAGACTTCCCCGAAACCGCTAGAGGCTCCCTCAGACCCCTATAGATCCCAATAGACCCCTCAAACCCACAAAGCCCCTCTAGAAACCCCCCGACTCCATTTAGGGACCCCCCGAGCCCCTTTACGGACTCCTCTGGACCCTCTAGAGACCCCCCCCGCAGACCACTAAAGAGCCCCTATAGCCGTCCCCCAAACCCCTTAGGGACACCCAGACCCACCAAATCCCCTAGAGACCCCCCCAAATCCCCTAGAGAGACCCCCAGGTCCACTCAGACCCCTCAGGATCCCCGAGAGATCCCCCATTGCCCCACCGTAGGTCTCAGGCACGCGGGAGCCGCGCCGGGGGACCAGGAGCAAAGATGGCGGCACTCCGGGGAAGCAACTTCCGAGCAGTCTGCGCATGCGCCGGAGACAACGCGCCAGCAGATAGGCGGGGCTCAAGGGAGAAGAGAGCTGCGGCCAATGAAAGGGCAGGGAAGGAATGAAATGAGGCGGGCTCAGGGAAAGCGCAGGGCCTGGCAGGGGAAAGGGGCGGGGTCAAGGAAAGGGCGGGAAGGAGGAGGAGAGTGGGCGTGGCCAAGGGGACGCGCCCTCCTACAAGGGCTCGCTTTGCCCTAAAATCACCCAAAAGGGTCTGAAATCTCCGGCACCGAGACCGAGATCAGCACCAGAACCGACACCAGCACCGAGACTGAGACCGACACCGGAACCGAGACCGGCACCGCTCTGGCACCGGCACTGGGACCGAGACCGAGACCAAACCCGGCACCAGAACCGGTGCAGGGACCAAGACTGACACCAAGAGCGACACTGGGACCGGCACCGGGAATGCTTTGGAACCGGCACCGGCGGCGGGAGCGCTCCAGGACTGCTCCAGGACTGCGGCCAGAACCGAGACCGGGAGCACCCCAGGACTGAGACCAAGAGCGGCACCGGAAACCAGCACCGAGACTGGAACTGCTCCGGCACCGAGACTGAGATTGGCACTGGGAGCACTCCGGGACCAAGACCGGCACCGGCTCCGGTACCGGGAACGCTCCGAGACCGAGTCCGAGACCGAGACTGAGACCAGGAGTGGAACGGGAACCGGCACCGGCACCAAGAATGGCACCGCTCCGGGATCGAGATCGACACCGGGACCGGAATCAGCACCGGGAGCGCTCCGGGACTGAGACTTGAGACTGGAGGCGGCACCGGGACGGGGATCGGACCCCGAATCGCTCCGGGATTGGCTCCAGGATCGCTCCGGGACCGCCGCGTTCGCTCCGGGCAGTTTTGGCCGCACACCCGGGCGGGACTGGGAGGGAGCCCTGGGCCGGGCGGGACCGCCTCGGTTCGCGTCGTTCCGCTGCAGCCATCCCGCTCCATATGATCCCAGTTTGTATGATCCCAGTCTCTGTGGTTCTGATCCATGCGCTGCCAGCCTGTGAAATCCCAGTCCGTGTGATCCCAGTGTGTACAATCCCAGCCTACAAGGTGCCAGTCCGCATGATCCCAGTCTGTCTGGTCCTGCATGGCACACACTCCAGGGGTGCCAGTCTCGGTGCCAGGCCCGGGTTCAGTCCCGGCCTCAGTCTCGGTCTCGGATCAGTGCCGGTCCCAGTGTCGGTACCACTGCCTGTCTTGGTCCCGGAGTGCTCTCAGTGCCAATCTCATTCTCGGTCCCAGTACCAGAGCGGTGCCAGTCTTGGATCCGGTGTTGGTCTGAGTCTCGGTGTTGGTGCCGGTTCTGGTGCTGATTATGGTCTCAATCTCAGTCTCAGTCTCGATTAGGGAGATTTTTAGGCCAGTTTAGGTGATTTTAGGCAAAACGGGGGACTACTAGTATGGATTTTAGGAACCTTTGGATGATTTTTGGCCAAATCTGGTGGGTTTTAGTCTGATTCAGCTGATTTTTGGACAAGCAGGGCAGTTTTAGGGTGAATTTTAGATCATTTTAAATGAATTGAGGCCTATTTGGTTGGGGTTTAGACACATTTGGGTGATTTTAGGACAAATCTGGTGGTTTTTACAGGGGACTTTGGGTCCCTTTGGGTGATTTTAAGCCAAACCAGGTATTTTCAGGGTGGATTTTATGCCCTTGGGTGAGATTTAAGGTTTATTTGGGGGCATTTTTGCATGGGTTTTCAACCAGTTTGGGCAGTTTTATGGCTCCTTGGTTGGATTTTAGACCCCTTTGGATGATTTTACCACTATTTGGCTGACTTAAGGCCAAATCATGGATTTAGGGTGGTTTTTAGGCCCTTCTGTGTAATGGAAATCTACTTTGTGGGGATTGCAAGCCTCTTTGGGTGATTTGAAGCCAAATGTGGTTGGGTTTAGGGTGGATTTTCAGTCCCTCTGAGCAATTTTAGTCCCTTTTGTGATTCTAGACCAAACCAGGCCCTTTTAGGACCGTGTGTCGCCTTGGCCGCACTTTTTTCCCCTCAGAATTCCTGCTCTGTCCCTCACCCCGCCCCTTTCCCCTCACAGTTCCCGCCCTTTCCTTGACCCCGCCCCTTTCCCCTCACAGTTCCCGCCCTTTCCTTGACCCCGCCCCTTTCCCCTCACAGTTCCCGCCCTTTCCTTGACCCCGCCGTCGCCGTTCGGGGTTCAGAATGGGGCAGGAGGAGATGGGGGGAGGAAGAGGCGGAGTGGCAGCAGGAGGAGAACAGGAGAGGAGGAATTGGTCGGCTCCAGCGCTGCCTGAACCCACAGCGCCCTTGGGAGTATCGTCCGCCATGCTGCAGGTGCCCAGGGAGGGGGGAGCTCGCCCCAAATATCCCGTGGCAGGGTCCCTGGGTTTGGGGTTTTAGGGGGTGGATGTTTGGAGATTGCAGGACTCCAAATCTGAGCCGCAGATGCCCCTCGGGGGGACATCAGGGGCTCCCCAGGATGTGTTTTTGAGGGGTCCCGGTGGCAGCAGAGCCCCGGTGGGGGCCGGGGGGATGCGGGTCCCCCCGCGGTGGGGGTTGGGCTTCCCGGGCCGGGCCCTCCGAGCTCTGCCGGGG
>NW_026690259.1:8170-30620 GCF_015227805.2 Hirundo rustica | reverse complement strand
TCGTGGCAATAGACTAATTTCTTTATCCCATTTTTGGTTTTCATCCTCTGCAGTCTGTTTCCCATGTTTTGAGAAAGAATCCAGAGAGGGCTGTCTTTTAAGTGAACTTCTAGTGATTCGATAAGGCATTTCTAGGGAGAAGTCGTTTCTCTGGGCAGTAGCTGTGGTTACCGAGGGCACGGAGCTCAGGGCAGGAAGGGCGGTGAGGGCAGGGCAAAGCGCCGAGGTTTGGTCCTCCAAGGGCGGAGCGTAGGCGGGGTTTGCTGCCGGGACCGGCAGAGGAGGGGGCAGTTCTGGGGGATACCAGAGGGGAGCGTGGGCAGCCTGCACGGGGCTGGTGGCGGCTGAGTCAGCGGCTCCCGGCAGAGACAAAGCAGCAGCAGCGGCAGCGCCCAGCGCAGCCGGCACGGGCAGGGCAGCCGGGGATCGGGCAGTGGGGGAAGCGATCGGAGATAGGACGGCTGGGACCGACGGGAACCCCCCGGCACGGTCGGGGCGGTGGTCTTAGACCGACGCGTCAGGAGGGACCCCCGGCACGGCCCCCAGGGCGGCCTGCAGACCAGGCAGCCGGGGCAGACGAATTCACCGGCGGGGGCCGGGATGGGGTGGTATGCGGGAACCGGCACAGCTGCCAGCGGGCTGCGAGCCCGCACTTGGGACGGGAACCGGGGCAGGCGGGGCTGAAGCGGGACCCGGGACAGGGGGCTCGGCCGCGAACGGCGGGAGTGCGAGAGGGAACGGAGGGGGCAAAGCCTGCAAAGGATCCCACTCTTTTTCCTTCTTTTCTTCTTGTTCCCTTCCCTTTTCTTTCCCCTTTTCTTTTCTTCTTTCATCTCGGGCGTTTCTGATACGTTAAAGATTTTTATTCTCCTAAAATCTCCTGTCCAACATGTGACATATTCTCTTTCTTCAGGATTAAACGGTTCTTTTGAATTTACAAATATATTTAGAGCCTGACAAATCCAGTTCTCAAAAGAGCCATATCTGGGCCAATAAACGTGGTCAGATCTTATTTCCTTCTCTGCCTATTCTATCATGCAAAATTGTATCATCTTTACCTTTTCCTTTTTTTTTTGTACAAGGGTTTTTATCCCAGTTAGCTAACATAATGCCGAGAGGGCTATCTTGAGGTATTTCTGTTGGTAATTTTTTACACCCTTTTTTCTTCCTTGTATCCAACTTACTGTTTTTCTGTCCCATTTTTCAAGATTTTATCTATTCATCCCCCACCTCTGTTTTTCACTTTCTCTTACAACCTAAAGACCACTTACTTCTATCGATGCACACTCTTAGGACATGAAGCCTGTCGCCAGAGAATCGTGGCTTTGTGTGGCCCCCCCTCGCCTTGGGTTTGGTCTCTGGGTTCCAGTATAGCTGGGCCTCTGAGGAGGGCCCAGAATCTTGTCGCCTCTGGTGCCGATCCACCCATGAGGCTAATTTGCGTGTCACTTACACTTCACTACTGCACCCCCCCTCCACACGCCCGGAGGAAAAGGGCTGAATCACGGGTCACACACACTTCGCCACAGCCCCCACCTGCCCGGGGAAACTGAGGCAGATTTTGTGTGTGACTCACTCCCACACAACAAAACAACAATAAGGTACCTTTTACTTTCAAATCACCTATTACAATTTTCGGTGTTACTGGCCAGTCCCGGTGCTCTTGGATATCCCCTCAATCTAGCTGTGTTGTCCAACCCTAGATGTTCTTGGGCATTTTTTTTCCCTCAATCTAGCTGCGTTGTCCAACTCCAGATGCTCTTGGGCATAACCTCAATCCGGCAGAACCCTGGGTGTTCTTGGGATATTTAGTCCCTCAACCCAGCAGGTTTCAGTCCTGGATGATCTTGGGGCAATAACCCCTCAATCCAGCAGACTTTTTTTTTTTTTTTTAAACTTCATAGGGGTCCCACCCCTTCTCTAAAACTCAGTCCCAGTTTCCCTGGGGGGGATTCTCTCACTCTTCTTATGACCCGCTTCGTCTCTTTACTGGCCGTTTTTCTCGCGAAAGAACGGAAACGCAGCATGGGAGACTCCGCACTCACTTAGCAGGTCTGGGATAACCAGCTGCCTCTCATTCACACACATTCATCCCCCCCTTAACCGCCCCTCCAAACCAATACTTACCTGTCCTTTGTCCTTGGGCCTTTGTCTTTGTGTACACTCTGGTCTTAGGGGCTAACTACCGCAGTTTTAGGGAATCTTTTCCCTTTTCTTTGTTTTATTGCCTCCTTTTGTCCATTGATCGTAACCTGCATCTGCCGGTCACAGCAGGGGAACACAGAGCGAGGCTGCCAACTGGGCAGGGCGCGCCGTCCTCACCCTGATTCCACTGAGGCACCAGCAGTGAGGTGTTTTAACCATCCTCTGCTACCATAATTGTGAAAAATGCTAATCACTTGTTTTTAAAATTTTGGAAGTTTAATAGTAAATGAGATGGTTATAAAAATAGAATTAGAGTACAAAATTGAACAATTAAAGTTAGGACAATACGAGACAATAAAAAACAAAGTTACAGACGTCTGGGTGCCTCCTCCGAGCAAAAGGCTTTGGAGAAGGACCCCTGTTAATAAAGGATTATCTCTTAAAAGCAATAGCCTGTTGAATATTCATACATTTCATACATGATGCATAAATTCCATTCAAACAAAGAATTGTCTCTGGTTAGTATCACTTTTTTTGCTTTAATCTCTATGGCGTCTTCCGGGCTGAGCAAGGCAGGAGAAGTTGGCTTCTTCTGATAAGGAAGTAGTAAATTCCTTTTTCTCTGAAAGATTTACATTTTCCTGTGGTTGGTACATAAAAACTACATTTTAACTACAAAACTACATTTACCATACTATCAAACTATTAATACAACATTACTAATCAATACAACATAATACATATAGTAAATATCTTGCATAGAGCCATAAAATATGCACTTTTCACAATTAACAACAGGTAAGTAGAACTTTGAAAACATTCAAGCCAAAGAATGGCTCTGCAAAAAAAACCCACCTGTATGCATTACCGAAATACTTCACTACAATATCAGCTTGTGTTGATCATATTTCAAGAGCTGGGTTAAATGTGATGTAATTGTGCCATCAACCCACTTGAATCCAACCTTTCTTTAATAACTGCCATCCCCAGAGGGGTCCGCAGAGGGGGAGGTTGGATCGGGGGCGCTCTGGGGACTCGGGGTTCGAGATGGCAGCGCCCTCCTGGCCGGGATCCGGGAGAGCCGAGTCCATCCCTGCGGCTTTCCAGGATATTCCCACCAAGGACAGGTCCCCGGGGGAGCCTCGGTGGGCCCTGGGCCAGGGGAGGACTGGGGAGGATTTTCCACGCTGGCACCGGCATGGTGGGAGCTGTTTCCAAGTGCCCAAGGGGGGCTGTGGCAGCCAAGCAGAGATTTCCCGATGCTCTGCCTCTTTTCTTGGCCTGATCCGTGGGATCCGATGGCGTGTGCCCGTCCCTGGAGCTGTAGCCGGTGTTTGGAATAAACGCTGAGGGCCGTGCGTGACGTGGCCACCCAGGTCCTTGTCACTCGGGCCGTTCCCTGCCCTGATGGATTCCCTGGAGTTGGGGGCTGTGTCCTGGTGTCGTGGGGCTCCCCAGCATGAAAATCCAGGAATGGTTTGGGTTGGAAGGGACCTTAAAGCCCACCCAGTGCCAGCCCTGCCGTGGCAGGGACACCTGCCACTGTCCCGGGGTGCTCCAAGCCCCGTCCAGCCGTGTCCAAAGGCAGCAGCCAGGCAGAAATGCGCTCGCCTGGCTGGGGCTGTGAGCTCCTCTGACACCAGCATGACGACAGATGCCATAGAATTCCATAGAATTCCATGTTTCCAAGGGAAACAGCCCTAGAGAGCCCCAGAATCCTGGAGGATTCCCTCTCCGGGGCAGGAGGGTGCTGAAACGCTGAGGAGCCCCCAGTTGCCCACTTTCCTGACTTTGAAGCCCCTTCCCAAGCTCCTGTCCCTGTCCTCAGTGAATTCTCCAGCCAGGAGGGGATTGCCCTGCTCCAGAGCAGCTATCCCGACAGGAATGCTGAGGGAGCTGCCTGGGCACCCCTGGGATGGGGCTGGGACCCCCAGAGACCCCAGCCCAGCATAATTGAGCCGCCCTAGATGCACCTGTAACCAGTGCCAAAGGCTGAAATTCCCCCAAAGCATCACAGAGTTGCTGGAACCCTTTTCCCACGGCTGATTTCTGCGGGTTTTCATCCTTTTTTGTTTGCACCTGCACGGCTCTGCCAGCCCTCGCCTTGCCAAAGAAATGCGATTCTCAAAAATGATAACTGAGAGTGACCAGGACCGAGTTAAAAAATAAAAGAAACAGGGCGAGATGGTTTATTTGGTGTCAATGATGTCACCTGCACAGCTCCCGCCATGGGCACCGTGCGGGTGGGTGAGAGGCTGGACATGAGGCCAAAGGTGCCCTGGGCTGAGCCCCAGCGTGGGCAGCGGCTGCGGGGGGATTCTGCCCCTGGGCCCCGCTCAGGTGAGAGCCCAGCTGCAGGATGGGAGCTGCTGGGGCGAGCCCAGAGGAACTGGAGCCCCTCTGGAGCCGGGCTGGGAGAGCTGGGAATGTTCCCCTGGAGAAGGGAAGGATGCAGGGAGAGCTCAGAGCCCCTTGCAGGGCGTGAAGGGGCTCCAGGAGAGCTGGAGAGGGACTGGGGACACCTGGAGCTGCTCCCAAAATCCCGGGGTGACCCCGGGCCCGAGCCCCGCCCCTTTTAGAACCCTCCGCCTCCTGACCAATCAGATCGCTCGGTTGTGTTCTGGTCACGCCCCCTGTCTGTTGGTTCACACCGTGGAACGCCGCTTGCTCCGCCCCTCAGGCTGTTCCTGGACGCCCATTGGCTGTCGTCAAGGGAGGCGGGGCTTACACAGGGTTTGGAAAGCGGCAGCGGCGGCACCGGCGGAACGGAGCGGGCGGAACCGCGTTCAGCTCCTCTCCTCTCCTCTCCTCTCCTCTCCTCTCCTCTCCTCTCCTCTCCTCTCCTCTCCTCTCCTCTCCTCTCCTCTCCTCTCCTCTCCCTTTCCTCTCCCTTTCCTCTCCCTTTCCTCTCCCTTTCCTCTCCCTTTCCTCTCCCTTTCCTCTCCCTTTCCTCTCCCTTTCCTCTCCCTCTCCTCTCCCTCTCCTCTCCCTCTCCTCTCCCTCTCCTCTCCCTCTCCTCTCCTCTCCTCTCCTCTCCTCTCCTCTCCTCTCCTCTCCTCTCCTCTCCTCTCCTCTCCTCTCTTTCCACCTGGCAATGATGGTTGCAGAGGCCCCACCAGAAACTCCGCTCCACAGAGACCACCTCCAGCCCATCCCCCAGGTAAGCAGGAATGGAGATGATCTCAGCCCCCCTTGTAAGGGAGGGTGACAGACATGACCTGGCCCCACATTATAACCACAGAAGTGGTTTACTATCAAATACATCCCACCCACCCAGCCATGCACAATCCCGACCCCACTGCTCCAAATTTGGATCCCACTTCTCCCAATCCCCTTCCAGCCCCATCTCAGCCTGGCAGCTGTGGAATTGAGTAAGTTTGGTGTGGGATTGAGTTTTTCTGAGGTGGGAACAAGCCATTCTGAGGTGGGATTGAGCCCTTTTGGGGTAAGGTTGAGTTGTTCTCAGTGGGATTTCAGTGGTTTTGAGGTGACAGATGGATCTCCCTTGGCTTCTGGAATGCAAAATAAGAGAGAGGAGAAAAAAAATTAGGGCCAAAAAAAAAGGATAAGCAGCAATGTGTCTTCCCGACATGGATCACAGGGAATGTGGGTGACCAGGGCTCTGCCCAACGTGGGTCCTCCAGTGGGGGATGCAGCTGGAGCAGTGCACGAAGCTCTTCCTGCACTGGGGGCACTCACAGGGCTTCCCTTAGCAGTGCCTCAGTTGGTGTTGGGTCATGTGAGACCTCTGTGAAAAGCTCTTCCCACACTGGGGACACTCGTAGGGCCTCTCCCCAGTGTGGATGCGCAGGTGGGTGGTGAGGGCAGATTTCCACTTGAAGCCCTTCCTGCAGTCAGGACAGCGGAAGGGCCTCTCCTCTCTGTGAATCCGCTGGTGCAGGAGGAGATGAGAGCTGGTGGGAAACCTCTTGCTGCATTTATCACACTCATAAGGCCTCTCCCCAGTGTGGGTCCTCTGGTGGCAGATCAGGTCCCAGCTCTGTATGAAGCTCTTCCCACATACATCACACTCGTGGGGCCTCTCCCCGGTGTGGATGCGCCTGTGGGTGATGAGGTTGGAGTTCCGCGTGAAGCCCTTCCCGCAGTCAGGGCAGTGGAAGGGCCTCTCCTCTATGTGTGTCTGCTGATGTTCAAGGAGCTTGGAGCTGGTCAGAAACCCCTCCCCACACTCGGAACACTTGTAGGGCCTCTCCCCAGTGTGGATCCTCTGGTGTATGGTCAGGTAACTACGGTGCCTGAAGCACTTCCCACATTCCCCACACTTGTATGGCCGTTCCCCAGTGTGGATCTTGTGGTGCTTGGTTAGGCTGGAGCTCTCTCTGAACCTCTTCCCACATTCCCCACACTCGTAAGGCCTCTCCCCAGTGTGGATCCTCTGGTGACTGATCAGGCTGGAGCTGTACCTGAAGCTCTTCCCACATTCCCCACACTCGTAGGGCCGTTCGTCTGTGTGAATCCTCTGGTGGCGAAGCAGGTCGCACCGCCAGCTGAAGCTCTTTGCACACTCAAAGCACTTGTGGGGCTTCTCCCCATCATGAAGCTGCTCATGGACCACCAGGTCTGAGCTCTGGCTCCATCTCTGGCCGCCTTCCTGGCACAGGGTGGCTCTTTCCTCCTCAGATCCTCGTGATCTGCTTTTGCAGTCTCTTCTCACCAGGGATCGCCAGGACTTTTCCTCCCCGCTGGATTCCTGCACCGTGGAGCTGCTCAAAACGGCCTCTTCCACGAGGATCTGCCGTGGGGATTTGTCCTCCCTGGTCTCCATGCTCAGCTCCTTGTCTGGGGGAGGAAGGACAAGGAGAGGATGGGATTTGCCTCCGTGCCAGAGGGAAGGGGAAGGAGATCCCCTCAGTGCGTCCCCGGCAGGACGGCGTCGGCTGCGGGGTTGTCCTGCAGCCGGGGGCCGTGCTGGGCTGGGAGATGGAGCAGGAGAGAGGGGGAAAGGGGCACTGACTTCCTCCTCACCTGCCTGGCTGTCCTGGGGCACCTTCCTCTTCCTCACAGCCTCCTCCTCCATCCTGCAAAGGTTTGGGAATTGGGAATCCTGTCTGGGGGGAGAACAAGGGATGAGCACGTTGAGTTTGAAGGTCTCTCTGCCCAAGACCATCTCTAGAAGTCACTGGGCATCTGGGGTCCATAAAAAACAGGCAATTGGGAGTGAGTGGATCTACACTGGGGGCAACTGGGAATCACTGGGAACATGCTGAGATGGACTGGGAGTATTTTAGAGGCAACTGGGATAATACTGCGATAACAGCTGGAACTTTGATGGGGGAAATTGGGATCATACAGGGATCACAGTGGGAACAGCTGGGTCCATGCTGGGAAGAACTGGGATCACACTGAGGGTGATGGGAATCATACCGGGATTGAGTGGGAGTGGCTGTGAGCAACTGGAATCATGCTGAGAGCAACTGGGATGAAGTGGGAGTGACTGGGAGCATCCAAGGGGTGACTGGGACATACTGGGAGAGACAGGGGGTCACTGGAATCATACTGGAGGCTACTGGGGTCATGCTGGCATTGACAGGGAACAACTGGGAATCACACTGGGAGCCACTGGCATTCACACTGGGAGTGACTGGAATTAGACTGCATGTGACTGGAATCATACTGGGAGTGACTGGAATAGTACTGGGAGAGACTGGGATCATACTGGAGTCAGACTGGGAGAGACTGGAAAGGTGCTGGCCATGATTGGAACCATACTGGGGGTGACTGGGTGCAATGGATCATACTGGGAGTGACTGAGATTTTAGCGTGACTCACTGGGATCATACTGGAAGTGACTGGAGCCATACTGGGAGTGACTACGGGTCCCACTGGGATCATCCTGGGAGCCACTGGGATTACAGTGGCTGTGACTGGATCCTCACTGGGGGTTACTGGGAGCTGCTGGGCCCATGGTGGCAGGAAACTGTGAACACACTGGGAGCAACTGGGATCAACTGGAAGGTACTGGAACCATGCTGAGGGGACTGAGATCACAACTGGGATCATACTGGGAGCGACTGGGAGAAACTGGGAAAGAATGGCATCATTCTCAGGTAACTAGAGCCTTACTGGGGCAACTGGGAGTGACTGAGAATGACTATGAGCATGCTGAGTGCAACTGGGATATACTGGGAGGGTCTGGAAACATGCAGGGGGGACTGGAACAACACTGGGAACAGACGGGATCATGCTGGGAATGACTGGGACCACACTACAGGAAACTGGGAGTGACTGGACCTACACTGGGGGCAACTGGGCATGACTGGGACCATGCTGAGAGGGACTGGGACTATTCCAGGGGAAACTGGGATCATACTGGGATCACAGTGGGAACAGCTGCGGCCATGCTGGGAAGAACTGGGATCACACTGAGGGTGATGGGAATCATACTGGGATTGACTGGGAGTGGCTGTGAGCAACTGGAATCATGCTGAGTGTGGAGTCCCTGCAGCCCCTTGCCATAATACCTAGGGCCTGGCCTTGGCAGGACAGATCATAGAGTCACCTGCCCAGCCTGAGACAGAGAACTTCCCAATGGGGCTCTGGACACGATGGTTTGCCTCAGTTTCTCCCCTCCCTGATTCCCCTGGCCCTTTGGTTTCTCCTTTCCTCTGTGTCTCCATTGGTTTGGGGTTCCCGGGGACTGGCCCCGTTTTCCCTACAGGACACTGACCTTTCCTGCCCTTTGCTCTGCCCCCGTGCCTCAAGGTCTTTGGCTGCTGAAGCTCACACTTGAGCTGGAGACCGGCACACGTGCTCCCCTTTCCAATCTGGATTCCCCTTGGGCTTCTGGAAATAAACCTGGCTGGAACTGATCCAGTGCAAAGGCCTTCTGGCCTCTCCTTGCTGAGCTGCCCACGTGGCGTGTGTGCATGTGTGAGCTTGACTGCTTCGCCTGAGCTTCCCCAAGCGGCCTTTCCACCGCAGAGGCTTATCGGCTCTGGGCTTCAGCTCCACTCCCAAAAACCACAACGCAACACGCTTTGGCCGAAAATTACCCAAATGGGCCTAAAATCTCCAGGACCTGGACTGAGACCCAGACCAAGATCAGCACCAGAACCGGCACCAGCACCAAGACTCAGACCGACACCGAATCCGAGACCGGCACCGACAGCGGCGCTGCTCTGGGACGGGCACCGAGACCAAGACTGGGACCAGAACTGACACCAGAACTGAGAGCGGCACCGCTGCAGGACCGGGACCAGGACCGGAACCAGTACACCGGAACTGAGACCGGCGCCACAGAGGCACCGGGACCGGGACTGAGACCAAGACCGTAACTGACACCAGAACTGGCACTGGGACCAAGACTGAGACCAAGACCGGCACCGGAACCAGCACCGAGACTGGCACCGCTCCGGGACTGGGACCCAGACTGAGATTGGCACTGGGAGCACTCCGGGACCAAGACTGACACCGCTACCGGCACTGGGACCTGGACTGCGCTGAGATCAAGACTGAGACCGGGACTGAAGCCAGCAAAGAAGGGCTCAAAAGTCACCAAAAACACCCCTCAAGAGACCAAAAAGTGGCAGAAAATGGCCCCCAAATGATCAAAAACTGACTAGAAATGTACCCAAAATTACAAAAAATGGTTCAAAATGACAGAAAATGGCCCCAAAAGTGACCAAAAATCCCCTTTAAATGTACCCAAAATGAGACAAAATTGCTTCAAATTACCCAATATGACAGAAAACACCACAAAAGTGGGCAAAAGTGGCCCAAAAGTGACCAAAAATTACTCAGAAGTGACAGGAAATGCCCCAAAATGCTGCAGGATGGAGGAGAGCCTGGAGGAACAGAGAATTCCAAAAATGCAAAACAATTGTCCAAAATTGCATCAAAAAAGCAAAATTGAAAATAAAAAATGAAAAGAGCATTAAAAGGGCTAAAAGAAAGGAAAACCTTGAAAATTCCTCCAAAAATGCCAATAATATTCCCCAAATTTCAAAAAATTCACCAAACCAAACAAAAAACATCCAGAGAATGAAAAAGAAAAACAAAACCCCAAAACAACAAAACACCACACACACAAACAAAACCCAAAAAACCCAACAAAAACCAACCAAACAAACCCTTGAAATGCCCAGAAATATATTAAACCCCGCCCTCCCCAAAATCCCCTAAATTCTGCCCAGAATTCCCAAAATCCCTGAAAACTCCCAGAATTTCCAACACTTGCTCTTGATCAAAGGCTGCAGCAGGTAGGACTTGCCAGTGCTGACACTGCTGATCACCAAGAACTTGAAGAGGAAATCTGGAAAAAAATTCTTACATTCGGATCCAAATTGCCAAGATTTCCTACATTTGGACCTAAAATTCCCCAAATTGCCCATGTTTGGATGCAAAATTCCCCCAAATCCTCTCTAGAGATCTCAAAATTCCCACACTTGGACCTGAAATTCCCCAGATTCCTGCATTTGCCTCAAAATTCAAAAAATTTCCCAATAGAAAACCCTAAATTTCCCCATTTAGACCCCAAGAATTCCCCATACAGAGCCCAAAATTCCAAAAAAATTCCCTTGAAGGATACCAGAATTCCCCTAAAGAGATGCTGAGATCCCGCAGACCCCCAATGACCCTTTATTGGCTCCCCCAGACCCCTATAGAGCCTCTAGAGCACCCCGAGACCACCCCAAATCCCCTATAGGGACTCCCAGAGCCCCTAGAGACCCCCCCAGATCCCCCACAGGGACACCCAGGCCCCCTGGACCCTCTATAGATCCCCCAGAGATCCCCTATAGCTCCCTCAGACCCTCTCTGGAGACCCCTAGACCCCCCCAAATCCCCCATAGGGACCCACAGACACCCCCAGACCTCCCCGGAACCGCTAGAGGCTCCCTCAGACCCCTATAGATCCCAATAGACCCCTCAAACCCACAAAGCCCCTAAAAAGACCCCCCGACCCCATTTAGGGACCCCCCCGAGCCCCTTTACGGACTCCTCTGGACCCTCTAGAGACCCCCCCCAGACCCCTAGAGAGCCCCTATAGCCCCCCATAAAGCCCTTAGGAACCACCAGACCGCCCTAAATCCCCTAGAGACCCCCAAATCCCCTAGAGAGACCCCCAGGTCCACTCAGACCCCTCAGGATCCCCGAGAGATCCCCCATTGCCCCACCGTAGGTCTCAGACACGCGGGAGCCCCGTCGGGGACCAGGAGCAAAGATGGCGGCACTCCGGGGAAGCAACTTCCGAGCAGTCTGCGCATGCGCCGGAGACAACGCGCCAGCAGATAGGCGGGGCTCAAGGGAGAAGAGAGCTGCGGCCAATGAAAGGGCAGGGAAGGAATGAAATGAGGCGGGCTCAGGGAAAGCGCAGGGCCTGGCAGGGGAAAGGGGCGGGGTCAAGGAAAGGGCGGGAAGGAGGAGGAGAGTGGGCGTGGCCAAGGGGACGCGCCCTCCTACAAGGGCTCGCTTTGCCCTAAAATCACCCAAAAGGGTCTGAAATCTCCGGCACCGAGACCGAGATCAGCACCAGAACCGACACCAGCACCAAGACTGAGACCGACACCGGAACCGAGACCGGCACCGCTCTGGCACCGAGACCGAGACCAAACCCGGCACCAGAACCGGTGCAGGGACCAAGACTGACACCAAGAGCGACACTGGGACCGGCACCGGGAATGCTTTGGAACCGGCACCGGCGGCGGGAGCGCTCCAGGACTGCTCCAGGACTGCGGCCAGAACCGAGACCGGGAGCACCCCAGGACTGAGACCAAGAGCGGCACCGGAAACCAGCACCGAGACTGGAACTGCTCCGGGACCGAGACTGAGATTGGCACTGGGAGCACTCCGGGACCAAGACCGGCACCGGCTCCGGTACCGGGAACGCTCCGAGACCGAGTCCGAGACCGAGACTGAGACCAGGAGTGGAACGGGAACCGGCACCGGCACCAAGAATGGCACCGCTCCGGGATCGAGATCGACACCGGGACCGGAATCAGCACCGGGAGCGCTCCGGGACTGAGACTTGAGACTGGAGGCGGCACCGGGACGGGGATCGGACCCCGAATCGCTCCGGGATTGGCTCCAGGATCGCTCCGGGACCGCCGCGTTCGCTCCGGGCAGTTTTGGCCGCACACCCGGGCGGGACTGGGAGGGAGCCCTGGGCCGGGCGGGACCGCCTCGGTTCGCGTCGTTCCGCTGCAGCCATCCCGCTCCATATGATCCCAGTTTGTATGATCCCAGTCTCGATGGTTCTGATCCATGCGCTGCCAGCCTGTGAAATCCCAGTCCGTGTGATCCCAGTGTGTACAATCCCAGCCTACAAGGTGCCAGTCCGCATGATCCCAGTCTGTCTGGTCCTGCATGGCACACACTCCAGGGGTGCCAGTCTCGGTGCCAGGCCCGGGTTCAGTCCCGGCCTCAGTCTCGGTCTCGGATCAGTGCCGGTCCCAGTGTCGGTACCACTGCCTGTCTTGGTCCCGGAGTGCTCTCAGTGCCAATCTCATTCTCGGTCCCAGTACCAGAGCGGTGCCAGTCTTGGATCCGGTGTTGGTCTGAGTCTCGGTGTTGGAGCGGGTTCTGGTGCTGATTATGGTCTCAATCTCAGTCTCAGTCTCGATTAGGGAGATTTTTAGGCCAGTTTAGGTGATTTTAGGCAAAACGGGGGACTATTAGTATGGATTTTAGGAACCTTTGGATGATTTTTGGCCAAATCTGGTGGGTTTTAGTCTGATTCAGCTGATTTTTGGACAACCAGGGCAGTTTTAGGGTGAATTTTAGATCATTTTAAATGAATTGAGGCCTATTTGGTTGGGGTTTAGACACATTTGGGTGATTTTAGGACAAATCTGGTGGGTTTTACAGGGGACTTTGGGTCCCTTTGGGTGATTTTAAGCCAAACCAGGTATTTTCAGGGTGGATTTTATGCCCTTGGGTGAGATTTAAGGTTTATTTGAGGGCATTTTTGCATGGGTTTTCAACCAGTTTGGGCAGTTTTATGGCTCCTTGGTTGGATTTTAGACCCCTTTGGATGATTTTACCACTATTTGGCTGACTTAAGGCCAAATCATGGATTTAGGGTGGTTTTTAGGTCCTTCTGTGTAATGGAAATCTACTTTGTGGGGATTGCAAGCCTCTTTGGGTGATTTGAAGCCAAATCTGGTTGGGTTTAGGGTGGATTTTCAGTCCCTCTGAGCAATTTTAGTCCCTTTTGTGATTCTAGACCAAACCAGGCCCTTTTAGGACCGTGTGTCGCCTTGGCCGCACTTTTTACCCCTCAGAATTCCTGCTCTGTCCCTCACCCCGCCCCTTTCCCCTCACAGTTCCCGCCCTTTCCTTGACCCCGCCCCTTTCCCCTCACAGTTCCCGCCCTTTCCTTGACCCCGCCGTCGCCGTTCGGGGTTCAGAACGGGGCAGGAGGAGATGGGGGAGGAAGAGGCGGAGTGGCAGCAGGAGGAGAACAGGAGAGGAGGAATTGGTCGGCTCCAGCGCTGCCTGAACCCACAGCGCCCTTGGGAGTATCGTCCGCCATGCTGCAGGTGCCCAGGGAGGGGGAGCTCTCCCCAAATATCCCGTGGCAGGGTCCCTGGGTTTGGGGTTTTAGGGGGTGGATGTTTGGAGATTGCAGGACTCCAAATCTGAGCCGCATATGCCCCTCGGGGGGACATCAGGGGCTCCCCAGGATGTGTTTTTGGGGGATCCCAGTGGCAGCAGAGCCCCGGTGGGGGCCGGGGGGATGCGGGTCCCCCCGCGGTGGGGGTTGGGCTTCCCGGGCCGGGCCCTCCGAGCTCTGCCGGGGCCGCGTGGGGAACGAGTGGGACCGGCGGGGGGACACCGGGTTTGGGGAGCCCCGGGAAAGCTGCAGCTTCCATGAGTGGGACCCTGGAGAAAGGAGAGCCCCAGAAGTGCAAAGTGGAGACCCCGAGAGAGGTGGACGCCTGGAATTGGTGGGACGCTGGCAGGGGCTGCTGGGGCTGGAGGGGTGGGATGGCCGGGAAAGGGGTTTGGGGGTCTTGGTGCTGGAAGTGGCTGCTCCCAGTATGAGCCCAGTTACCCTCATCGTGTGGTTCTGGTTTCCTCAGCGCTCTCAGAATGAGCCTGGTCATTCCCAGTATGGGCCTGGTCACTTCCCCTTACTCCTTTTCTGCTCCTTGTTGCTCCCAGTATGAGCCCAGTCACTCCCAGTCATTCCTGTTTATGCCATTTGCCCCCAGCACGATCCCAGTTTCTCCCACTTCCGTTCAGTGTGTTCCCAGTTCTCCCAGTTGCCCCGAGCATACTCTCAGTATGATCCTAGTCTCTCCCAGCAGGGCCCCAGTCACTCCCACTTGCTCCCAGTGTCCCCAGCATGGTCCCAGTTCCCCCCAGCACATAGCCAGTCTCTCCCAGTTTGGTCCCAGTCACCACACCTATGGGTCTGAGACTTTCCCAGTATATCCCAATGTCCCTGGACATTCTCATAGTCATTCCCAGGCATTCCCAGTTACCTCAGTGTCATTCACTTGTCCCCAGTTTTATCCCAGTTGCTCCCAGTTCCTCCCCGTGGAGCCACTTGGCTGTCAGCATGGGCCTGGTATCTCCCAGTAACCCCCAGTCAGGGTCCATTGACACCCACTCTAATCCCAGTATGATTGTAGTCACTCCCAGTGTGATGCCAGTCACTTGCAACCTAATTCCAGTCACTCCCAGTGCGATGCCAGTGGCTCCCAGTGTGATTCCCAGTTGTTCCCTGACAATGCCAGCATGACCCCAGTAGCCTCCAGTATGATCCCAGTGACCCCCTGTCTCTCCCAGTATGTCCCAGTCACCCCTTGAATGCTCCCAGTTACTCCCACCTCATCCCAGTTGCTCTCATCATGATTCCAGTTGCTCACAGCCATTCCCAGTCAATCCCAGTATGATTCTGTTGGGGTTTAAGTCTCCTGTGGAATTTTTTCACCCCTCCCAAGTTGCTAGGAGACTAAGTGCTGAGTGCTTAACCTGGACAAAAGAACTGATAACTTAGTTTTGGGGGAGGGAAAAAAGCTCCCGGAGAGAGCGGAGGGTGGGGGGATCTCGCGGTTTTTTTCTCTTCTTTCTTCCGGGGGGGAGCACCGATCGGGCCACGGCTGGCTGCTGGAGTCCACGGTTAACGAAGGAGTCTGGTCCTGGGAATTCTACCATCTGTTGGAGTATCCAGGAATTCGGAGTTTCTTCGCTGTCCTGCAGGATTTTGGGTGAGACCGGGTCCCACCGCTGCGGCTTCTCCAGCACTGCCACCTCTGCCTGCCGAGGACACCCCGTGCCTGCGGAGGACAGTCCACCGCACCCGGCTTCCAGCCATCAGCGCCGGAGCTTCCACCGTTTGCCCTCGGGGTTCTTGGTTCTGTTCTACTATTGTTATAATTGCTGTTGGTTTTTTTTTGTCTGTCCTGTTATATTTACTAGTAAAGGACTGTTATTCCTTTTCCCCATAGCTCTGACTGAAAAGTTTTATTCTTAATCTTCCGAATTATAATAACACGGAGGGAAGGATTCAAATTCCTCATTTCCTAGAGAGGCCTGCCTCTCCTTAGCAGATACCTGTCTTTTCAAAAACCAAGACAGAATTTGGTGCCCAACGTGGGGCATTGAGAGAAAAAGGAATAACAGTTCTTAAGTGCCTACATTGCTGTGCACTGGATATCATGTGGTCTGGCTTAACCTGGTTTGGGTGGCATGTGGGTGTGGCCGTATTTCTCCCATTTGCAGGCCCTTTTCTAAACATGGGCCCTGTAACTAAGGTTACTGTGGCTGTCATCAATCTTGCTATATGGGTTAACGAAGTGAGGAAATCGTGGATTTTTAATTTCCTCTGGAAGGCAGGCACATGGATTCAGGGCTATCATACACTAACTGTGTGTTTCTGGAGTTACTTTAACAACGGTACCTACTGTGAAGAAATGACACCGGGGGAAATTTTTTCACAACCCTTCACCCAGCTCTTTGGGCCTACCCCACCAGTCTTTGAAGGGTTCAAATCTCTGAATGTTAATGACATCATACAGTGGCTGGTGTTGCTGGTATGCCTGTTCTGTTTAGCATTTAGAGATAAGGGGAGACTGACCTGGATAACCACCCTGATACCTACCCTAGAGAATAAGGATGCTGCCCCACAGCCTGAGCCCGTCCCACAGCCTGACCCTGCCCCACAGCCTGAGCCTGTCCCACAGCCTGACCCTGCCCCACAACCTGACCCTGCCCCACAGCCTGACCCTGCCCCACAGCCTGAGCCCGTCCCACAGCCTGACCCTGCCCCACAGCCTGAGCCCGTCCCACAGCCTGACCCTGCCCCACAGCCTGACCCTGCCCCACAGCCTGAGCCTGTCCCACAGCCTGCCTCAGGAATAAAACACCCAGATTGGGTGAAGAAGATAGGTGAGATGCTAAGGGAGTACCTTTCCCCTGTAGTAGCCTCATTAGCCCCAGCTGGTGGGAAACCCTCCCCCTGCCCCGACAAAGGAGAGTCTGATGGTGCAGCAGCAGAACCCACAGACGTTACAACCGTCCAGGTTCCAGCTGAACCACAGGGGCAGCCACAGCCAGCAGCAGTGGCCCCTGTGGAAACAAAGAAGTATAAGGTGAAATCAGAGCACCCAGGCAACAAGGATAAAAAAGGAGGGCCCTCACAACCCGGGGAGGAGTCAGAGGTTGAGATCATCACTGAGTCCCTGACATATGAAAGTCTCCGTAATCTGCAGAAAGATCTTGCACGGCGGGGACGTGAGGCTTATACAGCCTGGTTACTTCGGGTCTGGGACCTTATAGGTACAGGCGTGCAGCTAGATAGTAGTGAGGCAAGGAATTTGGGACCCTTGACTCAGGACTCAGGTGTGAATCAGGTATTCGTAAGGGAGCCGGGGCCCCTTTCCCTTTGGGAGCGGCTTTTAATGAGTGTACGGGAGAGGTTTGTCCACAGAGACAGAATGCAGGAGCACCATCATAGAATGCGCTGGAAGACCCTTGAGGAAGGGATCCAACAGCTGAGAGAAGTGGCAGTATTGGAGGTACTCTTTGGGAGGGGTGGACAGCATGATAATGACCCCGACAAAGTCAGGTGCACAGGGCAAATGCTGTGGAATCTGGCAACTCTAGGACCATCTCAATACGCCACATACATTGCAACAATTCATCCTGATAACAACCGAGAGACAGTGGGTTCTGTAGCCAACAAGCTTAGAAATTATGAGAGTATCATCAATGGCCCAATGCAGGCTCAGGTCTCTGCCGTGGCTAAGGAACTCAGAGAGGAGATAAGGGAGAAGATGGAGGAGGTGACAGAGAAGATGGAGGAGATGATGAGGAGGAACAGTTCCCATGTAGCACCGGTGCGAGTTACAGGCCCCAGAGTCAGAGGTCAACAGCCCCCAGCTAGAGAGAGAGGGTACACCCCACGAGCTGACCTGTGGTACTTTCTGCGTGACCATGGGGAAGACATGGGAAGGTGGGATGGAAAACCCACTTCTGCCCTGGCAGCACGGCTGCGTGAGCTCAAGGAGAGAAACACTAACCGAGGGGGTTCCACTAAGATGAAGGTAGCCTCGACATCGCACGACCAGGCTGCCAGGTATTATAGAAGTGAGGATGATATGTCAGATCCCCGTGAAGGAACCTCTACCATGTATGCTCAGGAGGGGAATAATGACCGGTGCTAGAGGGGCCCTGCCTCTAGCCAGGGAGAGGCACGGGAAAACCGGGTCTATTGGATGGTGTGGATCCGATGGCCTGGCACATCAGAGCCACAGAAATATGAAGCTTTAGTTGATACTGGTTCTCAGTGTACCCTGATACCATCGGAATATGTGGGGACAGAACCTATTTCCATTGCTGGGGTGACGGGGGGATCACAGGAACTGACTCTGCTGGAAGCCGAGGTGAGCCTGACCGGGAAGGAGTGGCAGAAACATCCAATTGTGACTGGCTCAGGGGCCCCGTGTATTTTGGGCATAGACTTCCTCCGGAATGGGTATTACAAAGACTCTAAGGGATTCAGGTGGGCTTTTGGAATAGCAGCTGTGGAGGCAGAGGGCATTAAGAAATTGAATAGCTTGCCTGGACTGTCAGAGAACCCATCTGCAGTAGGACTTCTAAAGGTAGAAGAGCAACGAGTTCCGGTTGCCACCTCGACGGTGCACCGCCGACAGTATCGGACAAATCGAGATGCCGTGATCCCCATCCACAAGATGATTCGGGAGCTGGAGAGCCAAGGGGTGGTCAGCAAAACCCACTCACCCTTCAACAGCCCCATCTGGCCTGTGCGCAAGCCTGACGGAGAATGGAGATTGACTGTGGACTACCGTGCCTTGAACGAAGTGACTCCACCATTGAGCGCTGCTGTGCCGGACATGCTGGAACTCCAGTACGAGCTGGAGTCCAAGGCAGCAAAATGGTACGCCACAATTGACATTGCTAATGCCTTTTTCTCCATTCCTCTGGCTGCAGAATGCAGGCCTCAGTTTGCTTTCACCTGGAGGGGCGTGCAGTACACCTGGAACCGACTGCCCCAGGGGTGGAAACACAGCCCCACCATCTGCCATGGACTGATCCAGACTGCACTGGAAAAGGGTGAGGCTCCGGAGCACCTACAGTATATCGATGACATCATTGTGTGGGGGAACACGGCAATGGAAGTGTTTGAGAAAGGAGAGAAGATCATCCACATTCTCCTGAAAGCTGGTTTTGCCATCAAGCAGAGCAAGGTCAAGGGACCTGCCCGAGAGATCCAGTTCCTGGGAGTAAAGTGGCAAGATGGACGGCGGCAGATTCCCACTGAGGTCATCAATAAGATCACTGCAATGTCCCCACCAACCAGCAAAAAGGAGACACAAGCTTTCCTAGGCGCTATAGGATTCTGGAGGATGCACATTCCTGAGTACAGCCAGATTGTGAGCCCTCTCTACCTGGTCACCCGCAAGAAGAACGATTTCCACTGGGGCCCTGAACAGCAACAAGCCTTTGCCCAGATCAAGCAGGAGATCGCTCATGCAGTAGCCCTTGGCCCAGTGAGGACGGGACCAGATGTGAAGAACGTGCTCTACTCAGCAGCCGGGAACAATGGCCTGTCCTGGAGCCTTTGGCAGAAGGTGCCTGGGGAGACTTGAGGCCGACCACTGGGATTCTGGAGCCGAAGCTACAGAGGGTCCGAAGCCAACTACAATCCAACAGAGAAGGAAATCTTGGCCGCCTATGAAGGAGTTCAAGCTGCCTCAGAGGTGATTGGCACAGAAGCACAACTCCTCCTGGCACCCCGACTACCGGTGCTGGGGTGGATGTTTAAAGGAAAGGTTCCCTCCACCCATCATGCCACCGACGCCACGTGGAGCAAATGGATTGTCCTCATCACTCAGCGCGCCCGCATTGGAAACCCAAATCGCCCTGGGATTTTGGAGATAATTACCAACTGGCCGGAAGGTGAAAACTTTGGTCTCATGGATGAAGAGGAGCAGGAACAAGTGACACGTGCTGAAGAAGCTCCACCATACAACCGACTGCCAGCAGAAGAAACATGCTATGCTCTTTTCACTGACGGTTCCTGCCGTGTCGTAGGGATGAACCGGAAGTGGAAAGCAGCTGTATGGAGCCCCACACGACAGGTTGCACAAGCCACTGAAGGAGAAGGTGGGTCAAGCCAACTTGCTGAACTCAAAGCTGTTCAACTGGCCCTGGACATTGCTGAAAGAGAGAAGTGGCCAAAGCTCTACCTCTACACTGATTCGTGGATGGTGGCCAATGCTCTGTGGGGCTGGCTGGACAGGTGGAAAAAGGCCAACTGGCAGCGTAGGGGAAAGCCAATCTGAGCTGCAGATGAGTAGAAGGACATTGCCACTCGGGTAGAGAAGCTACCTGTCAAAGTCCGCCATGTAAATGCCCATGTCCCCAAGAGTCGGGCTAATGAGGAGCACCAAAACAACGAGCAGGTAGATCAAGCTGCCAAGATAGAGGTGTCAAAGATAGACTTAGACTGGCAACACAAGGGAGAGTTGTTCCTAGCTCGATGGGCCCATGATGCCTCAGGTCACCAGGGCAGAGATGCCACCTATAAGTGGGCACAAGACCGAGGGGTGGATCTAACCATGGACAGTATTTCTCAGGTTATCCATGACTGTGAGATGTGTGCTGCCATCAAGCAGGCCAAGCGGGTGAAGCCCCTGTGGTATGGCGGGCGATGGTCCAAGTATAAGTACGGGGAAGCCTGGCAGATTGACTACATCACCCTTCCCCAAACCCGCCAAGGCAAGCGCTACGTGCTGACCATGGTGGAAGCCACCACTGGATGGTTGGAGACCTACCCTGTGCCCCATGCTACTGCCCGGAACACCATCCTGGGCCTTGAAAAGCAAATCCTGTGGAGACATGGTACCCCTGAGAGGATTGAGTCAGACAACGGGACTCATTTCAAGAACAGCCTTATTAACACCTGGGCTAGGGAACATGGCATTGAGTGGGTGTACCATATTCCTTATCATGCGCCAGCAGCCGGGAAGGTTGAACGATGCAATGGCCTGCTTAAAACCACTTTGAAGGCACTGGGTGCGGGGACTTTTAAGAACTGGGAGAATAATTTAGCAAAGGCCACCTGGTTAGTGAACACTCGAGGTTCCACCAACCGAGCAGGCCCCGCCCAATCTGAGCCCCTGGGAACAAGAGATGGAGATAAAGTTCCCGTAGTACACATGAGAGGAATGCTGGGAAAAACTCTTTGGATTAATTCTGCCTCCAGCAAAGACAATCCCGCTCCTGGGGTTGTTTTTGCTCAGGGACCTGGCTGCACATGGTGGGTGATGCAAAAGTATGGAGGGACCCGCTGCATACCTCAAGGGGACCTTGTTTTTCGGTGAACACTGTGACTGTGCCTGTATTTATATTCACATGTATATATATGTATATTATTTAAAGATTTAAATTCAATATAATATGTTGGTGTGGGAAAAAATTCGGGGTGGATAATGTTGGGGTTTGAGTCTCCTGTAGAATTTTTCCCCCCCTCCCAAGTTGCTAGGAGACTAAGTGCTGAGTGCTTAACGTGGACAAAAGAACTTAGTTTTGGGGGAGGGAAAAAAGCTCCCGGAGAGAGCGGAGGGTGGGGGGATCTCGCGGCTTTTCTTTTTCTTCTTCCGGGGGGGAGCACCGATCGGGCCACGGCTGCTGGGTCCACAGTTAACGAAGGAGTCTGGTCCTGGGAATTCTATCATCTGTTGGAGTATCCAGGAATTCGGAGTTTCCTCGCTGTCCTGCTGGATTTTGGGTGAGCCCGGGTCCCGCCGCTGCGGCTTCTCCGGCACTGCCACCTCTGCCTGCCGAGGACACTCCCTGCCTGCGGAGGACAGTCCACCGCACCCGGCTTCCAGCCATCAGCGCCGGAGCGTCCACCGTGTGCCCTCGGAGTTCTTGGTTCTGTTCTACTATTGTTATAATTGCTGTTGGTTTTTTGTCTGTCCTGTTATATTTACTAGTAAAGGACTGTTATTCCTTTTCCCCATAGCTCTGACTGAAAAGTTTTATTTTTAATCTTCCAAATTATAATAACACGGAGGGAAGGATTCAAATTCCTCATTTCCTAGAGAGGCCTGCCTCTCCTTAGCAAACACCTGTCTTTTCAAAACCATAACAGATGGGGTTTCTGACCAGCTCCCAGCTCCTTGAACATCAGCAGACACACACAGAGGAGAGGCCCTTCCGCTGCCCCGACTGCGGGAAGGGCTTCACGCGGAACTCCAACCTCATCAGCCACATGCGCATCCACACCGGGGAGAGGCCCCACGAGTGTGATGTATGTGGGATGAGCTTCATACAGAGCTGCAACCTGATCTGCCACCAGAGGACCCACACTGGGGAGAGGCCTTATGAGTGTGATAAATGCAGCAAGAGGTTCTGCACGAGCTCCCATCTCCTCCTGCACCAGCGGATTCACACAGAGGAGAGGCCCTTCCGCTGCCCTGACTGCAGGAAGGGCTTCACTCAGAACTCCACCCTCGTCAGACACCAGCGCATCCACACTGGGGAGAGGCCCCACGAGTGTCCCCAGTGTGGGAAGAGCTTTTCACGGAGGTCTCACATGACCAGACACCAACTGAGGCACAAGTAAGGGAAGCCCTGTGAGTGCCCCCAGTGCAGGAAGAGCTTCGTGCTCTGCTCCAACTCCAGCCCCACTGGAGGTCCCACGTTGGGCAGAGCCCTGGTGTCACGGTCCCTCGTACAAGCGGGAGTTGTGATGGTTCATTTACTGATCTCAGAGTGCAAAACACAACACAGAGGGGATTTCAGTATTAATCAAAACAAATGCACCTTTTATTGATTGACCACAGCAAATGCAATAGAGGGATTAAGA
>NW_026690259.1:0-7670 GCF_015227805.2 Hirundo rustica | reverse complement strand
CTCTGCTACCAACGGGACCCCCAAAAACACATCCCGGGGAGCTCCTGATGTCTTCCCGAGGGCCATCTGCGGATCAGCTTTGGATCCCTGCAAGGTCTAAATATCCCCCCCCTAAAACCCCAAACCCAGGGACCCTGCCACGGGATATTTGGGGAGAGCTCCCCCTCCCTGGGCACCTGCAGCATGGCGGACGATACTCCCAAGGGCGCTGTGGGTTCAGGCAGCGCTGGAGCCGACCGATTCCTCCTCTCCTGTTCTCCTCCTGCTGCCGCTCCGCCTCTTCCTCCCCCATCTCCTCCTGCCCCGTTCTGAACCCCGAACGGCGACGGCGGGGTCAAGGAAAGGGCGGGAACTGTGAGGGGAAAGGGGCGGGGTCAAGGAAAGGGCGGGAACTGTGAGGGGAAAGGGGCGGGGTCAAGGAAAGGGCGGGAACTGTGAGGGGAAAGGGGCGGGGTCAAGGAAAGGGCGGGAACTGTGAGGGGAAAGGGGCGGGGTGAGGGACAGAGCAGGAATTCTGAGGGGAAAAAAGTGCGGCCAAGGCGACACACGGTCCTAAAAGGGCCTGGTTTGGTCTAGAATCACAAAAGGGACTAAAATTGATCAGAGGGACCAAAAATCCACCCTAAACCCAACCAGATTTGGCTTCAAATCACCCAAAGAGGCTTGCAATCCCCACAAAGTAGATTTCCATTACACAGAAGGGCCTAAAATCCACCCTAAATCCATGATTTGGCCTTAAGTCAGCCAAATAGTGGTAAAATCATCCAAAGGGGTCTAAAATCCAACCAAGGAGCCATAAAACTGCCCAAACTGGTTGAAAACCCATGCAAAAATGCCCTCAAATAAACCTTAAATCTCACCCAAGGGCATAAAATCCACCCTGAAAATACCTGGTTTGGCTTAAAATCACCCAAAGGGACCCAAAGTCCCCTGTAAAACCCACCAGATTTGTCCTAAAATCACCCAAATGTGTCTAAACCCCAACCAAATAGGCCTCAATTCATTTAAAATGATCTAAAATTCACCCTAAAACTGCCCTGCTTGTCCAAAAATCAGCTGAATCAGACTAAAACCCACCAGATTTGGCCAAAAATCATCCAAAGGTTCCTAAAATCCATACTAATAGTCCCCCGTTTTGCCTAAAATCACCTAAACTGGCCTAAAAATCTCCCTAATCGAGACTGAGACTGAGATTGAGACCATAATCAGCACCAGAACCGGCACCAACACCGAGACTCAGACCAACACCGGATCCAAGACTGGCACCGCTCTGGTACTGGGACTGAGAATGAGATTGGCACAGAGAGCACTCCAGGACCAAGACAGGCAGTGGTACCGACACTGGGACCGGCACTGATCCGAGACCGAGACTGAGGCCAGGACTGAACCCGGGCCTGGCACCGAGACTGGCACCCCTGGAGTGTGTGCCATGCAGGACCAGACAGACTGGGATCATGCGGACTGGCACCTTGTAGGCTGGGATTGTACACACTGGGATCACACGGACTGGGATTTCACAGGCTGGCAGCGCATGGATCAGAACCATAGAGACTGGGATCATACAAACTGGGATCATATGGAGCGGGATGGCTGCAGCGGAACGACGCGAACCGAGGCGGTCCCGCCCGGCCCAGGGCTCCCTCCCAGTCCCGCCCGGGTGTGCGGCCAAAACTCCCCGGAGCGAACGCGGCGGTCCCGGAGCGATCCTGGAGCCAATCCCGGAGCGATTCGGGGTCCGATCCCCGTCCCGGTCCCGCCTCCAGTCTCAAGTCTCAGTCCCGGAGCGCTCCCGGTGCTGATTCCGGTCCCGGTGTCGATCTCGATCCCCGAGCGGTGCCATTCTCGGTGCCGGTGCCGGTTCCCGTTCCACTCCTCGTCTCAGTCTCGGTCTCGGACTCGGTCTCGGAGCGTTCCCGGTACCGGAGCCGGTGCCGGTCTTGGTCCCGGAGTGCTCCCAGTGCCAATCTCAGTCTCGGTGCCGGAGCAGTTCCAGTCTCGGTGCTGGTTTCCGGTGCCGCTCTTGGTCTCAGTCCTGGGGTGCTCCCGGTCTCGGCTCTGGCCGCAGTCCTGGAGCAGTCCTGGAGCGCTCCCGCCGCCGGTGCCGGTTCCAAAGCATTCCCGGTGCCGGTCCCAGTGTCGCTCTTGGTGTCAGTCTTGGTCCCTGCACCGCTTCTGGTGCCGGGTTTGGTCTCGGTCTCGGTCCCAGTGCCGGTGCCAGAGCAGTGCCGGTCTCGGTTCCGGTGTCGGTCTCAGTCCTGGTGCTGGTGTCGGTTCTGGTGCTGATCTCGGTCTCGGTGCCGGAGATTTTAGACCCTTTTGGGTGATTTTAGGGCAAAGCGAGCCCTTGTAGGAGGGCGCGTCCCCTTGGCCACGCCCACTCTCCTCCTCCTTCCCGCCCTTTCCTTGACCCCGCCCCTTTCCCCTGCCAGGCCCTGCGCTTTCCCTGAGCCCGCCTCATTTCATTCCTTCCCTGCCCTTTCATTGGCCGCAGCTCTCTTCTCCCTTGAGCCCCGCCTATCTGCTGGCGCGTTGCCTCCCGCGCATGCGCAGACTGCTCGGAAGTTGCTTCCCCGGAGTGCCGCCATCTTTGCTCCTGGTCCCCCGACGGGGCTCCCGCGTGTCTGAGACCTACGGTGGGGCAATGGGGGATCTCTCGGGGATCCTGAGGGGTCTGAGTGGACCTGGGGGGTCTCTCTAGGGGATTTGGGGGTCTCTAGGGGATTTAGGGCGTTCGAGGGGTCCCTAAGAGGTTTATGGTGGGCTTTAGGGGCTCTCTAGGGGTCTGGGGGCTTTCTAGAGGGTCCAGAGGAGTCCGTAAAGGGGCTCGGGGGGTCCCTAAATGGGGTCGGGGGGTCTCTCTAGGGGCTTTGTGGGCTTGAGGGGTCTCTTGGGATCTATAGGGGTCTGGGGGAGCCTCTAGCGGTTCCGGGGAGGTCTGGGGGTTTCAGTGGGTCCCTGTGGGGGATTTGGGGGGGTCTAGGGGTCGCCGGATAGGATCTGAGGGAGCTGTAGGAGATCTATGGGGGATTTATAGAGGGTCCGGGGGGCCTGGGGGTCTCTAGAGGGGATCCGGAGGTCTCTAGGGGGGATTTGGTGGGGTCTGGTGGTGCTCTAGAGGCTCTATAGCGGTCTTGGGGAGACAATAAAGGGTCCAGGGTGGTCGGGGGGGGTCTCAGTATCTCTATAAGGAGATTCTGGGATCCTTCAAGGGAATTTTTTTTGAATTTTGGTCTCTGTAGTGGAAATTTTGAGGTCAAAATGGGGAAATTTTGGGTTTTCTATTGGGAAATTTTTTGAATTTTGGGGCAAATGCAGGAATTTGGGGAATTTCAGGTCCAAGTGTGGGAATTTTCAGATCTCTAGGGAGGATTTTGGGGGAATTTTGTGTCCAAACTTGGGAAATTTGGGGAATTTTAGTTCCAAATGTAGGAAATCTTGGTAATTTGGGTCCAAACGTGGGATTTTTTTTCCAGATTTCCTCTTCAAGTTCTTGGTGATCAGCAGCGCTAGCACCAGCAAATCTTGCCTGCTGCAGCCCTTCATCAAGAGCAAGTGTAGGAAATTCTGGGAATTTTTAGGGATTTTGGGAATTCCGGGCGGTCGGGGGATTTTGGGGGGGATTTTTTTACTATATTTCTGGGCATTTCAAGGGTTTGGTTGCTTGTTTCTTTGTTTGTTTTTTTGTTTTTCATTTTCTGGGTGTTTTTTGTTGGGTTTGGGGAATTTTTTGAAATTTGGGGAATATTGCTGGCATTTTTGGAGGAATTTTCAAGGTTTTTTTTTTTAGCTCTTTTGATGCTTTTTTCAGTTTTTTTTTTAATTTTGCTTTTTTGATGCAATTTTGGGCGATTTGAATTTTTGGAATTCTGTGACCCTCCTGGCTCTCCTCCATCCTGCGGGCATTTCCTGTCACTTTTGAGTTATTTTTGGTCACTTTTGGGCTGGTTTTGGCCATTTTTGTGCCGTTTTCTGTCATGGGGTAATTTAGGGCACTTTTCTCTCATTTTTGGGTACATTTAAAGGGGATTTTTGGTCATTTTTTGGGCCATTTTCTGTCATTTTGAGCCGTTTTTGTAATTTTGGGTACATTTCTAGTCAGTTTTTGATCATTTTGGGGCCATTTTCTGCCACTTTTTGGTCTCTTGAGGGGTGTTTTTGGTGACTTTTGTGCCCTTCTTTGCTGGCTTCAGTCCCGGTCTCAGTCTTGATCTCAGCTCAGTCCAGGTCCCAGTGCCGGTAGCGGTGTCAGTCTTGGTCCCGGAGTGCTCCCAGTGCCAATCTCAGTCTGGGTCCCAGTCCCGGAGCGGTGCCAGTCTCGGTGCTGGTTCCGGTGCCGGTCTTGGTCTCAGTCTTGGTCCCAGTGCCAGTTCTGGTGTCAGTTACGGTCTTGGTCTCAGTCCTGGTCCCGGTGCCTCTGTGGCGCCGGTCTCAGTTCCGGTGTACTGGTTCCGGTCCTGGTCCCGGTCCTGCAGCGGTGCCGCTCTCAGTTCTGGTGTCAGTTCTGGTCCCAGTCTTGGTCTCGGTGCCCGTCCCAGAGCAGCGCCGCTGTCGGTGCCGGTCTCGGATTCGGTGTCGGTCTCAGTCTTGGTGCTGGTGCCGGTTCTGGTGCTGATCTTGGTCTGGGTCTCAGTCCAGGTCCTGGAGATTTTAGGCCCATTTGGGTAATTTTCGGCCAAAGCGTGTTGCGTTGTGGTTTTTGGGAGTGGAGCTGAAGCCCAGAGCCGATAAGCCTCTGCGGTGGAAAGGCCGCTTGGGGAAGCTCAGGCGAAGCAGTCAAGCTCACACATGCACACACGCCACGTGGGCAGCTCAGCAAGGAGAGGCCAGAAGGCCTTTGCACTGGATCAGTTCCAGCCAGGTTTATTTCCAGAAGCCCAAGGGGAATCCAGATTGGAAAGGGGAGCACGTGTGCCGGTCTGCAGCTCAAGTGTGAGCTTCAGCAGCCAAAGACCTTGAGGCACGGGGGCAGAGCAAAGGGCAGGAAAGGTCAGTGTCCTGTAGGGAAAACGGGGCCAGTCCCCGGGAACCCCAAACCAATGGAGACACAGAGGAAAGGAGAAACCAAAGGGCCAGGGGAATCAGGGAGGGGAGAAACTGAGGCAAACCATCGTGTGCAGAGCCCCATTGGGAAGTTCTCTGTCTCAGGCTGGGCAGGTGACTCTATGATCTGTCCTGCCAAGGCCAGGCCCTAGGTATTATGGCAAGGGGCTGCAGGGGCTCCACACTCAGCATGATTCCAGTTGCTCACAGCCACTCCCAGTCAATCCCAGTATGATTCCCATCACCCTCAGTGTGATCCCAGTTCTCCCCAGCATGGCCACAGCTGTTCCCACTGTGATCCCAGTAGGATCCCAGTTTCCCCTGGAATAGTCCCAGTCCCTCTCAGCATGGTCCCAGTCATGCCCAGTTGCCCCCAGTGTAGGTCCAGTCACTCCCAGTTTCCTGTAGCGTGGTCCCAGTCATTCCCAGCATGATCCCATCTGTTCCCAGTGTTGTTCCAGTCCCTCTAGTATCTTTCCAGACCCTCCCAGTATATCCCAGTTGCACTCAGCATGCTCATAGTCATTCCCAGTCACTCCCAGTTGCCCCAGTAAGGCTCTAGTTACCTGAGAATGATGCCATTCTTTCCCAGTTTCTCCCAGTCGCTCCCAGTATGATCCCAGTTGTGATCTCAGTCCCCTCAGCATGGTTCCAGTACCTTCCAGTTGATCCCAGTTGCTCCCAGTGTGTTCACAGTTTCCTGCCGCCATGGGCCCAGCAGCTCCCAGTACCCCTACTGAGGATCCAGTCACAGCCACTGTAATCCCAGTGGCTCCCAGGATGATCCCAGTGGGACCCGTAGTCACTCCCAGTATGGCTCCAGTCACTTCCAGTATGATCCCAGTGAGTCACACTAAAATCTCAGTCACTCCCAGTATGATCCATTGCACCCAGTCACCCCCAGTATGGTTCCAATCATGGCCAGCACCTTTCCAGTCTCTCCCAGTCTGACTCCAGTATGATCCCAGTCTCTCCCAGTATGTCCCAGTCACTTGCAGTCTAATTCCAGTCACTCCCAGTGTGATGCCAGTGGCTCCCAGTGTGATTCCCAGTTGCTCTCTGTCAATGCCAGCATGACCCCAGTAGCCTCCAGTATGATTCCAGTGACCCCCTGTCTCTCCCAGTATGTCCCAGTCACCCCTTGCATGCTCCCAGTCACTCCCACTTCATCCCAGTTGCTCTCAGCATGATTCCAGTTGCTCACAGCCACTCCCAGTCAATCCCGGTATGATTCTCATCACCCTCAGTGTGATCCCAGTTCTTCCCAGCATGGACCCAGCTGTTCCCACTGTGATCCCAGTATGATCCCAATTTCCCCCTCAAAGTTCCAGTTGTTCCCAGTTCCTCACAGTATTATCCCAGTTGCCCCTGGAGTAATCTCAGTCCCTCCCATCATGTTCCCAGTGACTCCCAGTTGCCCACAGTGTAGATCCATTCACTCCCAATTTCCTGTTTTTTGTGGACCCCAGATGCCTGGTGACCTCTAGAGATGGACTTGGGCAGAGAGACCTTCAAACTCAACGTGCTCATCCCTTGTTTTCCCCCAGACAGGATTTCCAATTCCCAAACCTTTGCAGGATGGAGGAGGAGGCTGTGAGGAAGAGGAAGGTGCCCCAGGACAGCCAGGCAGGTGAGGAGGAAGTCAGTGCCCCCTTTCCCCCTCTCTCCTGCTCCATCTCCCAGCCCAGCACGGCCCCCGGCTGCAGGACAACCCCGCAGCCGACGCCGTCCTGCTGGGGACGCACTGAGGGGATCTCCTTCCCCTTCCCTCTGGCACGGAGGCAAATCCCATCCTCTCCTTGTCCTTCCTCCCCTAGACAAGGAGCTGAGCACGGAGACCAGGGAGGACAAATCCCCACGGCAGATCCTCAGGGAAGAGGCCGTTTTGAGCAGCTCCACGGTGCAGGAATCCCACGGGGAGGAAAAGTCCTGGCGATCCCTCGTGAGAAGAGACTGCAAAAGCAGATCACGAGGATCTGAGGAGGAAAGAGCCACCCTGTGCCAGGAAGGCGACCAGAGATGGAGCCAGAGCTCAGACCTGGTGGTCCATGAGCAGCTTCATGATGGGGAGAAGCCCCACAAGTGCTTTGGGTGTGCAAAGAGCTTCAGCTGGCGGTGCGACCTGCTTCGCCACCAGAGGATTCACACTGGGGAGAGGCCCTGCGAGTGTGGGGAATGTGGGATGAGCTTCAGGTTGCGCTCCCACCTGATCTGCCACCAGAGGATCCACACCGGGGAATTGCCCTATGAGTGTGGGGAATGTGGGAAGAGGTTCAGAGAGAGCTCCAGCCTAACCAAGCACCAGAGGATCCACACTGGGGAACGGCCATACAAGTGTGGGGAATGTGGGAAGTGCTTCACGCTCCGTAGCTCCCTGAATGTACACCAAAGGATCCACACTGGGGAGAGGCCCTATAAGTGTTCTGAGTGTGGGATGGGGTTTCTGACCAGCTCCAAGCTCCTTGGACATCAGCAGACACACACAGAGGAGAGGCCCTTCCACTGCCCCGACTGCGGGAAGGGCTTCAAGAAAAATTCCAACCTCATCAGCCACAGGCGCATCCACACTGGGGAGAGGCCCCACGAGTGTGATGTATGTGGGAAGAGCTTCATACAGAACTGTGACCTGA
>NW_026690258.1:0-73021 GCF_015227805.2 Hirundo rustica | reverse complement strand
GCAGGTCCATGACAGCCCCAGAGGGCTCCTGTCCTATAAGCATCTGCTCGCTCCAGGCTGGAAGAGGGACCAGCATCGTGCCGGGATCATCAGAGAACTGAGGTGTGTGCTGGAATTCAGCCCCTCCCCATCCCGCAGCAGCCCTGCATTTCCCTCCTCCAGCCTTGGTCTCCAGCACAGTCATGGAGGCTCTTTGGGCCAGCAGAGAGGCCGGGCAGGGCTGGCCATGGCCGGGAACAGGCCCTGAGCCCCGCAGGAGGATGGAGCTGGGCCACAGCCAAACTGCCCCGCAAACCTGGGCTGAGCAGCCAGGGCTGGCAATGGCTGGGGACAGAGGCTGGCACTGACAAATGTCCTGGGCCGTGTTCCTGCTCTGTCCCTGCCACCAAGGGCACAGAGCAGCCTCCTCTCTGGGCCACTTGCCTGTTTTCAATGCCTTCCACAGGCGCTGGCCCTGCCCCACAAGGCCTGGGCTGAGTCCTGCCCCTGCACGCTCACACAGGCTGAGATGGACACTGATGGTTTCTGTGCCAGGCTCTCTCAGCCCAGCCCAGCTCCCTCCAAGCTCTGCCAGCTGCCCTGAGCTCTCGGCAGCACCAAGGACCTCTCCCCAGCACAGCCCAGCCGGCTCTGGCCCCACAGCTCTGCTCAGGGCAGGCTGCTCTGGGCAGGGGCCCCACGGCCTCAGCCCCTCGGAAGGGCACAGCAGCAGCTGCAGCTCAGACAGGACTCAGCCCCAGCCATGGGGAAGGTGCTGGGCCAAGGGAAAAGGAGGCTCCCTGTGTGCCCTGCTCCCCTCTCCCTGAGGTGCTGAGAGCTCTGCAGCCCCTGCTGCCATCCCATCTGCCCAGGCCAGCACAACAGCCCTGGCCTTGGGGCCCTCAAGAGCTGCTCCTGCTCCAGGCCCAGGGCCCATCCCAAAGCTGGGGCAGCCAGAAAGCTGTGCCCATTTCTGTTCATTCCTGCTCTTAAGAGTATGGATCCTCAGACATTGGGAGATTGCTGATGAATTTTACTTTTCCAGAGGCCTCTTCTTTCTTGGGCCCTTCAGTTCAGGAATTCAGTGAGAAAAACACAGAAAAATTTGTTCAAAACATACGAACAAGAAAAGTCCCTGGGAATAATATAAGTTTTCAATTTTTTTGTGGTTAATTAGAAAATTTCAGAAGTGTATTCAAAGGGAATACACGATATAGAAAACAATGCAGAGAGAGCTGTTTTCCTGTTTAATTTTCCTGTTTATAGATTGATATCAGCAATGCCCAATTGATATGGACTCCCAGCACCTTCTACTTCAGTCTGAAGCATATGAAAATCAAGACCCTTCATGGCTGACAATCAGTCAGACTTTGCCGCCATCCACTCCCCACCATTTCCCTCGTCCAACCCCTGGCACTCCTGTGGATCAGGAATGTTGTGGCCAGCAGGAGCAGGGCAGTGATCCTTCCCCTGTGCTCGGCACTGGTTGGGCAGCACCTTGAGTGCTGTGTCCAGTTCTGAGCCCTCCAATTTAGGAAGGACATGGAGGGGCTGGAGTGTGTCCAGAGAAGGACAACAAGGCTGGTGAGGAGTCTGGAACACAAGTCCTGTGAGGAGCAGCTGAGGGATCTGGGGCTGTTTATCCTGGAGAAGAGGAGGCTCAGGGGAGACAAGGCGGTGTCAGAGCACAGGTTGGACTTGATGATGTCCAAGGTGTTCTCCAACCTTGCTGATTCTGTGATTCTCTGAAACCACCCTTGCAGCAGTTGCAGGATGAGCCCTGGGCCTCCTCTCCAGAAGGTCCAGCAGCCCAGGTGCCTCAGCTTCTCCTCACAGCCCCAAAGCCCATCCTGTCAGTCCTGCAGAGCCTCTCCAGTGCAAGGGAAACACTGGGCAACTGAATAGCAGAATCAATATGATTTTAGCAGAAGCCGTTTATTGTTCACATTAAACTCCAGTTATTGATTCTAGCACTACTGTCCACACGTATGGGTGCCTCTCAATTGGCTGAGCCACTTGTTCACAAGGCAGGCACACATCCTTCAGGTCACCTAATTGGTCAAGCGTCCATCATCCTGTTGTGTGTCCTCTAAGTTTTGCATTGTTTGTAAACAGTTTCTCAGGCTCTTGGTTCTTATTTGTAGTCCTGTTGTTATCTCAGTAGCCTTGAGGAATTCCTGAGAGCTCCTGGGCAAGGAGCCTCAAGCCCTGTCTTGCAATGCAAGATTTAACCAAAACAAAATGTATTCTATTACCATTTGTGAACACCATTTGAGGCAGGTTGTTTATCTCTTCCATGACCCATCCCTCATATCTCTGAGGGGGATCTTCTCTTAATGGGCCAGCTGTGTAAAACCAAATGGGGCAGTGTTCTTGATCTCTTCCATGACCCATCCTCCCTCCAGGGAGATATCTTCTGTTAATGGGCCATTGCCACTTTGGGAAGGGCTCTGGTGACCCACGTTTCCCGTGACCCACGCTGAGAAGTCACCTGTCCCTTTCTCTGCCCCTGGCAATGATGTGAGGTGGGACTGAAGAACATGAGGGTCTGGCCATGGTCCCATCATTGTATTTGAGCCCATCTCAGGTCATTTCTGGATGGGCTCTGCCCCAGCCCACAGAGTGTGACCTCAGCCCTGACTCTGTCACAGCCACTGTGCCTGAGCCCTGCAAAGCCTAAAGGTCACTGTCATGGGTTTACACAGTTTGGTTTTTAGTTAGGGAGGAATGTGAAGTGTTACCCTGTCAGGACCCTGGAAATAGTTTTAGAAAGGACAAGGACCTATCAAAAGCCGGTTTGAGATACTGGCATCTGCTTTTGGCCACTGAGAATATTTATTGTAACTTTGGGAAGTACCCATATAAATCCCAGTTTTGTTCAGGTCAGGCCCTTTTCCTCCTGGTCAGCTGAACAGGTAACATCGAGTGGGTCCTACTGCTCCCCACACCCCACCTCCCCCTTCGGGGGGAAGCTCGCCCGAGGCCGAGCCGGACTCCATCAACTCCCGGGGGAAGGAGAGGTTGCAGCTTAACATCAACCACTTTGAAAAAACCTCCCCGGAGACCCCAGAGCAGGGAGGGATCTCCCCTGATAACAACTATGGGCCCGGTTTGGCCGAGGCTGCCCCGATTGTCACCGAGGGGTGGGCAGAGCTCTCCTCCCGCTCCCCTCCTCCAGTGTCTTCCAGACGGAGAAGAAAGAGTGGAGGGAGGAAACCAGGCTGATCTGAAATGGAGAGACTGCTGCCTGGAGCAGAAATTACATGGCCACTGCAGGCCTGGGCAGAGTTAACCCTTTCCTGGCAACATGGAGCTTCCAAGGCCTGACCCTTCCCTGAGAGAGAAAAGAAAGAGACAGAGGGGACGTAGGAAAGACGCCGCATGAAGTCAGTGGTGCAGGAGTGAAAGAACTGATAAAGATTATTAGAAGAGGGATTGAGGATATGGACATTTTTAACCAAACATTTCTGCTGTAAACTATGGAGAAATGGACTGTTTCTTGTAACATCTTAATGTTGTTTGGAGGAATGCTAGTTCTAGTCAAAGTTGGGGATTGATATGATTGAGATTTAAGTGGGAATCTTAAAGCCCCTCACTCCTGGGGTAAAAGGAGGTCTCAGCCTTTGAGACCAAGATGATTTTAGAGAGAAAGTGATTTGAAGCCCTCAGCTCCTGGGGTAAAAGGAGATCTCTATTTCTTTTGAGATAGAAACGATTTTAGAGATAGAAGAGAATCCTTGTTTTATACTAGAAGAAGCTTTCTTAAACAGTACCCCAGATACACTGAGAGGCCCATGAGTAGCCAGGGGAAAGGCTGCTAATGGGTGGAACAGCACAATCTGCAAAAACTCCAAGCAGCTGCAGATTTGTGACATTGAGAGCCCCAGGACTGTTTTTGTCTTGTGGTGAATGTGTCCATAAGACTCTAGAGAGACTCCTCTCCCAAAGTGATGAAAGATTATGCTTATGGTGAAACTGATTGAAAATCACAGCTTGTGTCTATGTTGTTTGTAAGAAAGTTAACAGTTTGTAAGGGAAGGGAAGAGCGTTTTGAAGTTGCATTTTGTTTTTTTTTGCTTTTTTTTCCCAACCTTTCTTATCTTTTCCATTTTTTTTTGTATGTGTGTTAATAAAACTTTGTTTTTTAAGCTTGAGACTGCTTTGCTTCTCCTGATCCTCTCCCACAAAAAGAGAGTAAACACTAAGACCACTACACTAAATTTAGCAAACAAAATTTCATGAATGTGTAGTCACTATATTAATTAGTGTTTCTGCCCAGTTTTAACTAAAGCCATCGCATCTTCCTATGGAAAAGAACTGTCCCTCCTGTCCAGGTGCCCATGGCCACAATTGGGATTCCACCTCCAGCATTGCCTGTTGTGAGAGACTGGAGGAGATTGTTGGCTGGAAACATTTCATGTGTGAGGGAGGAAGGGGCAGGTCCAGCCTTGCCCTGCCCTGAAACCCCAGCACTGCCCTGCCCTGTAACCCCAATCCCCCCAGAGCCTCTATCCCAGCCCAGCAGTGTCTGCCAATCCCTGGCACACCAAAGGCAATGCTCCACACCCACCTCTGCAGCCCCCAGCCCAGCTCCTGAGAGACCAAGTGACCCAAAGTCCCTCCTGGGGGAAGGGCCCAAGAAGACCATGGGGTATTCAAGGCTGACCACAAGGCAAGCACACATCTTGACCCCAACTCCTCTTGGAATTTCTATCTGAACACAGCTGGAATCCAGGAGTTGGTAGCTTTGTGTGTGTGTGTGCCTCTTTGTATCTTACTTGTCTTTTTTTCTGCGTCTTCCTCTTCTAATTCCCTCCCTTTGCAAATATTGAGTAACTTAAAATTGAACAGGTTTAGACTTTGTGATATTCAATGGGCCAATTTATAATGCTCTCAGAAGTGCTTTTTGTTGATTGAATATTGTATTAAACCTTTTGCCAAAGTTTCTCTGATTTTCTAAAGTTGCCAGTAAAGTCTGTTTTGTTGTTTTGAGCTCCTGAAAATCTCTTGTTGCTATTTCTCCAGTGCATCAACTCAGAGTACTCAAACAATTGTAATTCCTTTAAAATGTTTAAGTGAGAGAATTGTTTGGGGGATGGCAGTCAGGTCTTGTCTGTCCTGCTTGGCACAGCCCAGGCAGGGCTTTCACAGCCACATTGCACACTCCATTTCCCACCTGCACCCGCTGGTGCCTCTGAGTTCTGCTTGCCCAGCCCCAGGGACGCTCCCCTTGTCTGCCCATTCCCCCACGGTCTCTGGGCAGGGATGGCCTCAGAGGGGGCTGCTGACATCCTCAGACACTTGGAGGCTGCTGCTGGATTTGCCTTCTCCAGAGGCTTGTTCAGCCTTCAGCTCCTCAGGTCAGGAATTCAGTGCCCCAGGGCCCAGTAACATTCAGAACACCTTAAAAGGCCAAGCCTCTGGGAATAATTTAAGTTTTCAAATCTTTTGTGGTTAATTCAACAGATTTCAGAAGTATATTCAAAGTGAATATATTATATTTAGAAAAGACAGTGAGAAAAGATTTTTAGGCCCTGTTTAGGTTTTATTTTTTCCTGTTAGTACCTTGATATGTGCAATCTCAAACTGACACTGAATTTAAGTATCTCCTCATGCAGTTTGAATAGATAGGAAAATCCAGACCCTTTATGTCTGATAATCAATCAGACTCTGTCCCTACCCACACCCCACCATTTCCCCCATCCAAGCCCTGGGACTCAGAGCAGCCTTGTGCAAATCTGAGCTCCCTCCACCCCAGGCTGGACCTGCAGGTTTCAGCTCCTGGGCTCCAACTCCCACCTGCTTTCCTTGGGGAAGGAGCTGCCTGAGACAGAGAGGGATGTTCATTTATTGTCAGCCAACAAACACAAGGGGAGGCACAGCTCCATCAAATGTAAAAGTCATTCTTCTCCCTGGCTCTGCCCTGCACCTGATCCCCACAGCCTGTCTTGCTTCCTCTATCCCTCCACTGCCAGGGACTTTCTGGGACAAGGGAGCTCTGCTCTGGCTATGGAGGGAGGTTCAAGTGCAGTGATGTCTCTGAGAACTGGTTGCTTCCCAGTTCTCCACCATCCTCTGGTTTCTGGGCAACTGAATAGCAGAATCAATAGCATTTTAGCAGAAGCCATTTATTTAAGTTAAACTCCAGTTATGGATTCTAGCTCTACTGTCCACACCTACAGGTGTCTCTCAATTGTCTGAGCCACTTGTTCACGAAGCAGGCACACATCCTTCAGGACTCCTCATTGGTCAAGCGTCCATCATGTTGTGTGTCTTCTAAGTTTTGCGTTGTTTTTAACAGTTTCTCAGGGTCCTGGTTCTTATTTGTAGTCCTGTTGTTATCTCAGTAGCCTTGAGGAATTCCTGAGAGCTCCTGGGCAAGGAGCCTCAAGCCCTGTCTTGCTGTGCAATATTTAACAAAAAAATGTATTCTATTACCATCTGTGAACACCAGGTAGGGCAGGTTGTTTATCTCTTCCATCACCCATCCCTCATATCTCTGATGGAGATCTTCTCTTAATGGACCAGCTGTTATAACCAAATGGAGCAGTGTTTTTTATCTCTTCCATGACCCATCCTCCCTCCAGGGAGATATCCTCTGTTAATGGGCCATTGCCTCTCACTGCAAGACTGATAAAATTACATCATCCCATTGTGAGATGCTCCACCCAGAGGGAGGAGCCAAGCATTCCTACCTGGATATAATCTGAGATTTAAAGCACCAGGAGCAGCCAGTTTCCACTGGATTCCCAGAGGAAGACCAGACCCATCTGCACCACCACTGGACCTTCAGAGAGAACTACACCCTTCTACAGGAGCACTGCTTCAAACAAAACCACATCTGTCACTCCAGGAGGACTGCAGCCATAATTTGATTGCACTGCTAGCAACACCCTGACTCACCAGGTGTCAGGTTATATTGACTCTGTCAGGTTGGTTTGGTTTTGGTTTTGGTTTTTTTTAACTACTGCATTTTTAGTTTAATTTTCCTACTGAAGAACTGTTATTCCTATTGCCATATCCCTGCTTGAGAGCCTGTTAATTTCAAAATTATAATTCAAAGTGAGGCGGTTTATATTTTCTGTTTCAAGGGAGGCTCCCGCCTTCCACAGCAGACCCCTGTCATACCAACTCAAGACGGGGGAGCTCGGTTCAGATATCCTGAGGGTCCTGGGTTGGGTTTTTTTGGGTGGGGATGTTTGGAGAATGAAGAATGCCAAAGCTGGGTGGAAAATGCCCCTTGGGGGCACATTGGGGGGTCCCAGTGGCAGCTGTTGGCAGAGGCAGCCTGGAGGAGCAGAGCCCTGTGTCCCCCAGGACGCCAGAGAGGGGGAAGCGCCGCGATTCACAGGACCTTCAACAGCTTGGAGAGGGGCAGGGGGGACTCCTTGGAGCCCTTGCACCCCAAAGCAGGGAATAAGGGGAGAAGTGACCCTGGGACCCTAAACCCCCTGGCATCCCTAAATGGAAAATGGGGAAACATTTTGGCTTCCTGGGATATCCAGCAGCCTGGGGAGGGCAGGGACTGAGTAGATGGGGAACCCCCAGTACAGGTGTGACCCCAGCAGCTGGGAAAGGGGGGAAGCCCCAAACACCAAAGGAGAGAGACCAGAGACAGGGAACTCCACAGAGGAATTTTCAGGGCTAGCCTTGGTGTTTGATAGGCTATTAGGGACTCCTGATGTCTGGTGACTTGTAGAGATGGACTGAGCAGAGGGACATTCAAACTCAACATACTCATCCCTTGTTTTTGCCCAAACCAGGATTTCTCATTCCCAAACCTTGGCTGGATGGAGGAGGGAGCTGCGAGAAACAGGAAGATGCCCCAGGACAGCCAGGCAGGTGAGGAGGAAGTCAGTTCTCCCTTCCCCCTCTCTCCTGCTCCATCTCCCAGCCCAGCACGGTCCCCAGCTGCAGGACAACCCCACTGCCAACGCCGTCCTGCTAGGGATGTGTTGCGGGGATGTCCTTCCCCTTCCCTCTGGCATGGAGGCAAATCCCATCCTATCCTTGTCCTTCCTCCCCCAGACAAGGAGCTGAGGATGGAGACCAGGGAGGACAAATCCCTGCGGCCGAACCTCGTGAAAGAGGCCGTCTTGAGTGGCTCCATGGCACTGAAATCCAACAGGGAGAAAAAGATCCAGAGATCCTGCAGGAAGAAGGACTCCAAACCCGTCCTGGGGTGCTCTGAGGAGGAAAGACCAACCGTGTGCCAGGAAGGTGGACAGAGGTTCAGCCAGAGCAACACCACTGTCCAGCACCAGATCATCCACACTGGGGAGAGGCCCTATGAGTGTCCTGAGTGTAGGAAGAGGTTTCAGACCAGCTCCAATCTCCTCAAACACCAGCGGATTCACACGGAGGAGAGGCCCTTCCGCTGCCCTGACTGCAGGAAGAGTTTCAAGCACAACTCCACCCTCATCAGGCACCGGCGCATCCACACTGGGGAGAGGCCCTATGAGTGTCCCAAGTGTGGGATGAGCTTCAGCCAGAGCTCCAGCCTGATCTGCCACCAGAGGATCCACACCAAGGAACGGCCCTACGAGTGTGAGCAGTGTGGGAAGAGCTTCAGCCACAGATCCAGCTTGATCCACCACCAGAACATCCACGCTGAGGAAAGGCCATACAAGTGTGGGGAATGTGGGAAGGGCTTCAACCGGAGGTCCCAGCTGGTCATCCACCAAATGATCCACACTGGGGAGAGGCCCTACGAGTGTCCCGAGTGTGGGAAGAGGTTTCAGACCAGCTCAGATCTCCTCGTGCACCAGCGGATTCACACAGAGGAGAGGCCCTTCCGCTGCCCCGACTGCAAGAAGGGCTTCAAGCGCAACTCCCACCTCATCACCCACCAGCGCATCCACACTGGGGAGAGGCCCTATGAGTGTCCCCAGTGTGGGAAGAGCTTTACAGATAGTTCTCACTTGACCCGTCACCAACGGAGGCACCGGTAAAGGGAAGCTCTGTGTGTGCCCGAATTCAGGAAGAGCTTTGTGTGAGTCTCCATCTTCATCCCCCATCTGAGGACCCACATTTGGAAGAGCCCTGATAACCCACATTTCCCATGATCCATGCTGGGAAGATACTTGTCTCTTTCTCTGCCCCGGCAATGTTTTGAGGTGAGACTGAAGAACGTGAGGGTCTGGCCATGGACCCTCCATTTTATTTGATCCCATCTCAGGTCATTGCCAGGGTCAGGAAAGGGACTCTCTCTCTTTTCCCAAGGACAAGGGTGCCTTTTCCCAGCAGGAGGAAATACGTGGCAGGAAAGAGCCAGTCAGTGTTGTAGTTTTCCTTGTATATCATTTGTCTTATCCCTTCTGTTCTTAGTTGTTCCCTATCTAGTTGCTATTCCCAATAAATTGTTCTTATCCCAGCCCAGGATCTTTGCCTTTTGTACTCTCTATAGGAGGCTGAAGGCCAGTGAGCACTGCAATGGTTTTAGTGGGAGCACAATATTTGGGAATCCCATTCCTAAATCCCAGCCCATGGAAACCGAGCATCCCAGCTGGTCCCAGCCCTGGTTGCCCTGGCAGCAGCCTTGGGAGCGGGTCCCTGGCTGGGGGCTGTGGGAACCTCTTCACTCTGGTGCCCAGGGACAGGACTGGAGGGAAGGGCTGGAGCTGAGTCGGGGCAGGTTTAGGTTGGATGTCAGGAAAAGGTTTTTCCCCCAGAGGCTGCTGGGGCACTGAACAGGCTCCCAGGGAAGGGTCACAGCTCCAGGGCTCTGGGAGCTCCAGCAGCGTTTGGACACCGCTGCCAGGCCCAGGCTGGGATTGTTGGGGTGTCCTGTGCAGGGCCAGGAGCTGGACTCGAGGATCCTGATGGGTCCCTCCCAACTCCGCCAATTCTGTGCTTCTGGGATCCCATGCCCCTGGGAATGGGACTGCCAATAGTTGCCATGGCAACGGGCTCTGGCTCCAGGCCTGAGCTGGTGTCCATGGAACCACCCCTGGCATGGGATCTGCATGGAGCTGCCAAGGGACCGACCATAGCAACAGGGGCTGGGGATGGTTGTCATGGAAACTGACCATAGCAACAGGGGCTGGTGATGGTTGTCATGGAAACTGACCATAGCAACAGGGGCTGGTGATGGTTGTCATGGAAACTGACCATAGCAACAGGGGCTGGTGATGGTTGCCTGCTAAGGAACAGAGCTGTCACAGGCCCTCAGAGGGGTTCCATGAGGACTTTTCCAAGAGTCTCCAGGCTGTTCCAGAGCTGGAATGTCACAGGCAGAGACAGGGGCTCCATGGAGACCTCCCAGAGGTTTCTGGGGATGGTCAAGAGCCCTGTGGTCAGAGGCAGTCACAGCCATTTCATGGTGACATCCCAGGGGACCTTGGGCTGCAAAGGCACCCATCTGTCACTGGCACTCACGGGGCTCCACAGTGACATCCCAGGAGTCCCCAGGCTGCCAAAGAGCTGGGATGTCCCAGACACTCACATGGCTTCCTGTCATGGGCAGAGTGGGAGCTTCAGGCAAAAGCTTTATTTCTTCATTGGAGAAACTCCTGCTGAGTCATGATGTGGAGAAATGACACCCAACAGCCACAATGGATCCCCAGACTCCTCCGGGAAGCCTAGACTTTTAAGATTCCATCTAATAGAGGAGTCTGGGAGCAGCTGCATCCAATCCTAGCCTCACATTTTGTCAAAAGTTTATGTGTAAAAGGCTGGACAGGTGGGATTGAACCATCATGCAATTTGTCCCACAGGATTAATGATGGAATACCAGACATATTTCTATAAATACAGATATGATTGATTCTGATTAGGATTAGACAGAAAAATTTATTTATGCCACAGAATAAAAAAAAAAAAAAAATAAAAAAGAGTTGTTTACTCCACAGTATAGGAGCTATAACAATTATGAGAATATTCTGCTCTAGAAAGCAATTTTGAAGAGAACAGGACTTTGTTGAAGTTGTTTGAGCCCACTGCAGGCAGAGCCTCCTGCTCCAGCAGGAACTGCCTTTCCTGTGCCAGGACCAGGGCAGATCCCGCTGCAGGAAAAGCCCCAGGCCAGCCCCAACACAGTGAAGGCCTCGGGCACAAGTGCAGAGTGCCGTGCTGGGAGCTGTGCCAGGGAGAGCCTGAGGCACCAAAGGCACCTTGGCAGCAGCAGCTGCTTCCAGGCCATGGCCAGAAGCCTCCCTTGGCAAGGCGGCCTGGTGGCCACCACTGCAGAGCTGCTGCTCCAGGGCTCATTTCTGGCTGGGCTCTGCCCCAGCCCACAGAGTGTGACCTCAGCCCTGACTCTGTCCCAGCCGCTGTGCCTGAGCCCTGCAAAGCCTAAAGGTCACCTGTGCCAGCCTGGCTCTGTCAGCCCCTGGGGCAGGGCAGGGAAAGGCCAGAGAAGGGGCTGGCTTTGGCTGCTGGATGTGGGCTCCAGCAGAGACAAGGAGGAGTCAAGGGAGTGGATGGAGTCCAGTGAGCAGCCCCTTCTCCCCATGCAATCCTGGAATGCTTTGGATGGGAAGAGCTCTGCAGTGCTCATCTCATCCAAACCCCCATGGTGAGCAGGGGCATCTTTCACCAGATCAGGTTGTTCGGAGCCCTGTCCCAGCTGGACTTGAATGTTTCCAGGGATGGGGCATTGAGGATCTCCCTGGGAACCTTTCCTGGGGTGCCACCAACCTCATCAAAAATTTCCTTCTTATCTCCCCTTATCTGAACCTTCCTTCCTTTAGTTTCAAACCACCACCCTTTGTCCTGTTGGGACAGACCCCACTAAAACCTTTGTCCACCATTGTATTTCCAATCATCCGGGTTTCCATGGCAATTCCATGAGAGGTGACCCAGGTGTGGTGTCCCAGTGAGAGTTGCTGCGGAAGAATGGGACATCACACAATGATCAATATGATCACAGTGAAGTTGTTTATTTCAACATAACACTCTCTTTTATGCAGGTTTAAGCCTTAATCACACGTTTCATGCTACTTTACAATTGGTTGCACCCTAAAAGCACGTGTTAGCCCTTTAACCCCTATTGGTTGATTGCTCTTGCATATGCAGCAGATTACACAGTCCTTTTTTCTGGCTCTGATCCAGTTCTCACATCCTGAAGTTGTTTACCGTCTTTTGTTCTTCTTCAGACATGACCTCTGCATCTTGTTCTGCTTCTTACATGACTTCTGCATCCTTGAAATGGTTACAGGCCTATCCTTCCAGATAAACTGGATTGTTCACATGTCCCCATCTTTGGAGGAACTCATCCTCCACACATCCCCCTTATCTTTTTTGAGCAATCCAGTCTTGTTTTACAGCATTTTCAGCCAACTTAACCACACATTTTAGTACACATGGTAACACCACAAGAATAATTACAAATACAATCATGACTACAACTCCCATTTTTACTAATTCGAGTAGCCAGCCAGTGATGTCTAACTTTGCTAGCCATGAGGTAAATGGAGATGCATTAACTGTTAGCCTTTTCAATGAATCATTGAAAACCGATATAATCGATGACAAAGACCCTCTAACTAATTAAAGTTAGAAAGTGGTATGTTTATTCACTGCCAGGTGGCACGGGAGTAATCTCTGAATGGTGTGGCTGCGCCAAAAAAGGTTCTTTACCCTCTATTTGTTTTCCAAGATCTTACATACAATACATATGGATAACCCCAGCACCTCCCATCCCCACTCTCTATTAAAATGAGGCTATCAGTCCTTCATGCGTGCGCAGTTCTTCTCTTGAATTGGGTCGGTGGTCTCGAATTGGGTCAGTGGTCTCCAAGGATGAAGTCAGGAGAGTCTTCATCAGGTCTCTGTGACCCTCTGGCACAATCCAAGGTCTCCTGGTTTGTGATTGATCGATTGATACCAAGTCCAGGAGCTGGCCATTGTTCTTAGTGGTTTCAATCTGTTCTTATGACAGTTCCCTTACTCCACTTTTTCTATAAACAAGCTCATAATATAACAGTTAGCTCTAGCTTGGGCATCTAATAATCATTAACCTACCATTTACTAATCTATCTTACTTCTTGCTCAATATAAATTGCTTCTAACCCTTAGCTAAAATCTTAACTCTTTAAAATCATGTTTTATTTCCCCACTCCTTCTTCAAAGTTAGTAAATTCTTTTACTAATATGTAAATTCTTCTTCATCTAGCAAAACCGTGAGGTAGGGGTCCTTTAAAACTGTACTATATGCTCTTAATATGGAAGTTAAAGCTGTTAGTTGCTTTAGCATTCTCCAATTAAAAAAAAAATACAACAAACAAAATCAAACTTATACCAACTAAATTAAACAAAACAATAATCAAAGAAACCAAGGTATTGAGCAAACCAGTTGCAGCTGGTGACTACCCCAAAAGCACATCTCACCAGTGATGGGATGGGCCTTCTTCTAACCTTTAAAGACTCTCCATATAGTCTCTGTGTCATGATGCATTGCAATCAAAGATCTCTTGCTTTCTAATTTTTTTTTCTTTAATCCATGGTGTTTCAATAATTGTGCAACTAAAGTTAAGTTCATCTCCATAGGCACAGGCAATATTTCTTGAACAGTAGTCAAGTTTGCCTTTATATGTGGCTGGGATACAACATGTGCCTAATAGGAAAAATCACATTCTTCCATTTTCACAAAGTTACAAATGCACAAGTTAAATTAAGTTTTCTTACACCGTTGCATTTGTAACTTTTGGCATCTGAATCAGAGACTTACAGGAGATAAAATCATAAGCTTTCCCTTGGCACTTCTATTTACCAGTCACATTCTAATGCAGTGGTGCTGCATTAGTTGTGGCTATAGTGATGGTCATAAATGCCACAACTTTCCAGGCTATACCTATTTGATTACCCATTACAATTACAAGCTTTCCTATTTTTCAAAGAGTTGTTATATTATACTTATCATTTTACCCACACCCTATTTATTTTTCCAAGAAAGTTTTAATTTTAGTTCATTGTCACCTGGTATAACTTTCCAGAGTTTCTCAGGAGCTTTCTTCACTCGGGAGTGATGGATCCAGGTGCTTTGTTCCTTGATCTTGATTGCAGTAAAAGTGATGAGGAGCACTTGGAATGGTCCCTCCCACCGTGGTTCCAAAGTTTTTCTGCAATAGACTTAACATATACATAATCCCCAGGCTGTACATCATGTACTTGTCCATCTAGTTCTCTGGTTCGAGCCCCAGTTTTATAATTTGCTGCTTAATTTGCTGCACAATTTTGAAATAAAATATGGCCCCCTATCTAAAAACATTGTGGCTGGGACCCCAAAGCATGGTATTATTTCTTATAACACTGCTTTGGTTACCTCTTACACTTTGGCAGTTCTGGTAGGGAAAGCTTCTGGCCACCCTGAAAAGGTATCTGTTAATACCAACAGGTATCCATGCCCTCCTTTCCTGGGTAGTACTGAAAATCAATTTGCTATTGTTGCCCAGTACATATCTTTTCCCAGATTGCCCAAGCTTTGGTTTAAAAATATTTTTTGGGATTAGTTTGAAGGCAAAGGCTACATTGGCAAGTCACCTATACTTTACAAATTTCTAATTATAATTCTGTCTTTCAAATAATTACACAAATCATCTATTCCCCAATGTGTTTTTTCATGTTCCTCTTTCACTAATGACCATAGCATGTAAAAGGGGATCATAATCCTTCCTTTCTTTTTAACTGTAATAGCCCACCCCTCTTGTCTTTTTTTTTTACTGTGCTTTGGCTTACCTTCAATGGAAATTTGCTCATCTGGAATTAAGGCTTCCTCAATTGTTTCAAGTTACCTCACCTTTAGCTGCTTCTTTTGCCTTTCTGTCCACCAGTGCGTTTCCTTCCTCCAATTCAGAGTTCACTTTTTGGTGTGCCTTGATATGCATGATGGCTACATTTTCAGGTAGCTGGACTGCCTCCAAGATTTATTATCTCTTGTGCATGTTTAATACTTTTTCCTTGTTAATTCAACAGTCCTCTTTCTTTCCAGATGGCTCCATGAGCATGAACTACCCCAAATGCATACCTTAAGTCTGTGTAGATATTACCTTTCTTTCCTTTTGCCAGCTCTAAAGCCTGAGTTCAGGCAGTTATTTCAGCCTTCTGTGCCGAGGTGTTGGTTGGTAATGGTCCAGACTCTATGACCTCTCTGCTCATGGTAACCACATACCCAGCATGCCTTCCACTGATGACACAGCTGCTTCCATCGGTGGACCAGGTCTCAGTATTCTCTAGCAGGGTGTCCTTCAGATCCAGGCAACTGGAGCAGGTGGCTTCGATGGCCTCCAGGCACTCATGGATCACTGGTTCTCCCATACCCCTGCTGAGGAAGGAAGCTGGATTCACAATGTTAGTTACCACAATCTCAACATCATCTTGTTCTACCATTATGGCTTGGTACTTCAGGAATCTCTGTGGGGAGGACCAATGTCCCCCTTTCACTTTTAGGACTGCGGACACTGTGTGGGATACTGGCACGGTCACCTTCTGGCCTAGGGTGAACTTGGGTACTTCTTGGATGTTCACTGCCACTGCTGCAATGGCTCTGAGGCACCCTGGCCGTTCCTTAGCTGCTGCATGCAGCTGCTCAGGCGACTGCCCTGTGACACGGGCCCAGGTTTTGTGCTGGTATTCCCAAGGCAATCCCCTGCTTCTCATGTGAAAACAAAAAGAATGGTTTACACACGTCTGGAAGTCCCAGGGCTGGAGCTGACATGAGGGCCTTCTTTAGCTGGTCAAAGGCTCGAGTTGCTTCTTTTGGAGATCCCTGCTCCCTTCCGTGATCAGGGCATACAGAGGTTTAACAAACAACCCATAGTTAGAAATCCACAGTCTGCACCAGCCTGTCATGCCTAGAAGAGTTCTCAGTTCTTTTACTGTCTGGGGTTTTGGGGTCTGGCATATTGCTTCATTGTCATCCTGTCCTAAGGTTCTTGGTCCAGTACTAACCTCGTAGCCCAAGTAAATAACTGTCTGCTTCACCATCTGGGCTTTCTTCTGGGATATGCGATACCCCTGTAGGCCCAAAAAGTTTCGGAGGCTTACCATCCACTCCAGACATGCCTCTTGAGTTTTGGTAGCTATCAGGAGGTCGTCCACATACTGTAACAGTTGTCTTCCTGATGGAGCTTCCCAGGATTCCAGATCTTTTGCTAGTTGTTCTCCAAACAAGGTGGGCAATTTTTTTTTTTTTTTTTAAAAACTCCTGCAGAAGCACTGTCCATGTGAGCTGAGTTTTTTAGTCAAATGCAAAAATGTTCTGGCTGGCTTCATGGAGAGGAAGGCAAAAGAAAGCATCCTTTCAATCTAAAACAATAAACCATGTTAGTTCAGGTGTTAAACAAGTTAACAAAGTGTAAGGGTTGGGAAGCACTGGGTATAAATCCTCAGTTATCCTATAAACAGCTATGATCCATCAGGAATTTTAGCAGGAAAAAAAAATCAATCACTGGGCTAATCCCTTAACTGTTATTTAAGGGGTATTGCTTAACTCTAACTAGTTGTTTTTGTTTGTTTGTTGTTTTGTTGTTGTTGTTTTTGTTTTGTTTTGTTTTTTTAAACTTAACTTGCTCTGAGGGTGCATTCTTTGCTCTCCTGGTATGTTAGAAGCTCAGACCCCAGAAAATACCTGATCTATTATTTTCCTGTAAATCTCACCTTCACTTTTAACTTTAGCCTCATTAGTTATCTACATCAAGCTTAACAATTCCACATATTGTTGGTCCTCAACCTCCAAAGTAATCTCTCCTTTTTTTTTTTTTTTTTTTTTTTTTTTTTTTTTTTACCTCTAATAGTTCCAATAGATCCCTGCCCAAAAGTGCTGATGGAGCCTTGGGCATATATAAAAACCTGTGAATTCCCAATTGTTTCCCAAGTTTATATTTCAATGGCTTTCCTTTATGGGGAAACATCTTACAAGTAATGTCACCAGAGAATTAATATTCCATGTTTTCTTTGTAGGTTCCATTCAACACAGCCTAAAAATATATGTTTCAGGAAATAATTGTAAGCTGAATTATTAAGTTAAAAAATGCAGCAGAGGCCTGTTGTAGCTGTCCATGTACATAAACACATTTGCTCTCTCATCTCACGAGTCATTCTGCAAGTTGCAAGAAACAGCTGAGTGCTCTCAGTATCTCCAAGTAACTCATTCCTTCTACCATCCTGAGTGGATGGGCAAAAGTAACATGAAACAATATAAAGAACTCTTCAATTCCATCAAAACTTAACTCTTAAAAGATCTGTTTTTATTCAGGGGAAGCAGATGTACCAAACACACAGGAGAACAGGATTTTCAACAGCGCTCTTTGGTCTGGCAGTTGGTATGGTCAAGAACTGCTTTCCTCAGGAGCTGAGGGATAATCCCTCTCAAAGCCTCCAGGACTGCATGATGAGTAAAGCCTGGATGGACCAACTTGCATTCCACCTGTTAGATGGTAATCCTTTGTTCTGGTTTAGGGACAAATTTGGGAGAAAACCCCTGAATGGGATCCCTCCAGGAAGCAAACCCAAATGGCCCCTCCCTCCAACTGGTCTGGTAAAAATCTTCTTTGGAGAAAAGTGGAAAAACTATTTTACTTAACAAACAAAGTGCATACCAGTATAAAGAATGAATAATATGAAACAATAAAACCTCTCGTTCTGGAGTGAGATGGCAAATTGAGAAGGTTCTTGCCGTGGGTGGAGCTCGGCTCTCTCTCAGTCTCTCATCAGTCCCAGTCCCTCCGGCGCTGCTGGAAAATGCCGAGGTCCAGGCCCCGGTGGGCAGCAGGTGCAGCCCCCAGTGCTCCCCTGGGTTTTTTCAGTCCAGAGCAGGTTTACACAGTTCCAAGAAAAAGGAAAAAGCCAGGGCAAGGAACTTCTCTGCCCTAGCTAGCTGAAACCAACCAAAAGGAAAAATAAATCTCTGTCCTGCAGTCTCTCCAAGCCTCCGCCGAACACCGGGTCTGGAGAGGAATGTGTAGGAGTCAGGCACTTTTCACAAAAAACCCTCTGTGCTTCTCCTTGCTCTCAGAACCAGTCTTAAAGGCACAGAACTCAATAAACAGCAAAAACAGAACAAATGACTGGGGAAACAAGCATCATAAAGTCACCCTAGGACACACACAGACTTCCAGAGCTCTGCCCAGAGCCAACAGGGAAAGTGCAGGAAAGAACAAACACAAACAAAAGAACCCAACAACAACAACCACCAAGAAAAAGACCACTCTGCCCCCAGCAGAGCTGCTCCCTCCTTCAGGACTTTCAGCTGCACTAACACACAGCACAGGAGACTGCAAGCAATGACCATTCCTCAGGCACATCTGCTGCACAAGCAGCTTGAGGACAGCCTAATGGAAGGATTCTTCTCATCCCAGTGGAGAAAGGCCTCTTTTCATTTCTTTTTCTTTTTCCTTTTCGTTCCTTCTTTCATTCTTTGTTTCTTTCTTACTCTTTCTTCCTTTCTTTCTCTCTCTCTCTTTCTTTCTTTCTTGGAACCAGCTCCCCTTACTCTCCCAAACACTCGCCTCTCCACCTCAGCCCTGCTACACAATTGCTACAAGCACCTGCACCCACCCAAAACTGCCTCTTGCTTGCCCACCCCCTGCTCCAACACCCCATCCCCCCTTTCAATCCCTATCCCTCCCAACTTTCACAAACCCAATCACACTGCAATCCCCACATTACACTGCTCCATGCCATGCCACACCACACCACACCACACCACGACACCTCTTCAGGCCACCACCTGCAACCAGCCCTTGCACATTTCCAGCCATTCCAGGCCAGACGCAGCTTTTCTGCCCACTCTGACCCAGGGCACAGGAGTGGCACAGCCCCAACGTTCCCCTCTCTGGGACATCACCGTGCTGGCAGCTCCAAGGTTCCCCTCTCTGTGACATCACAGTGCTGGCAGCTCCAATGTTCCAGGCCTTGGAGACGCTCCATGGGAAGCGTCCAGAGCCACACCCAGTCATCAAACTGACCGGCCACTGAGCACCCCGGCCTAGGCTGATGTGCAAACCTCTGCACACAGCTCGGGGAAGGTCCTCCGGGCCACCTCCACAGTGCCACAGGCAAGTGGCACATAGACTTACAGAGCTCTGCCCAGAGCCCACAGGGAAAGTGCAGAGAAGAGAAAACGCCACGGATCTGCTGGTCAGTGCCGCCCCTCCCCCACCTCTCCGCCCCTCCCCCACCTCTGCCCGCCCCTCCCCCCCAGGCACGCCCCATCCACGTCCAGCAGGTGTCGCTCGTCATCAACTCCGACCTCCCGACCAATGGCGGGAATTACATCCACCGGTGCATGGGGGAGGGGCTGGGGGGGAGGGGGAGGGGTGAGGGGGGTGGGGGAGGGGCTCCAGGGGTAGGGGAGGGGGAAATAAACTCAGAATTCTGGGTGGATTTGGGGAGAAATTGGGAAAAAATGGAGGTTTGGGTGGGTGGGGGAGGGGCAGATTGGAGTGGGAGGGGCTCCAAGGGTGGGGGAGGGGGAAAAAACCCTGGAATTTGGGTGAATTTTGGGATAAAATGGGAAAAATTGAAGGTTTGGGTGGGTGGGGGAGGGTCAGATTGGAGGGGGAGGGGCTTCAAGGGTGGGGGAGGGGCTGGGGGAGTGGGGGAGGGGGGAAAAAACCCAAAATTCCAGAGGTTCTGGGGCAGAAATTGGGGAAAAAATTGTAGGTTTGGATGAGTGGGGGAGGGGCAGATTGGAGGGGGAGGGGCTCCAAGGGAGGGGGAAGGGCCCAAAGGGTGGGGGAGGGGGAAAAACCCCCAGAATTCTGGTTCTATTTGGGGTGAAATTGGGAGAAAATGAAGATTTGGATGGGTGGGGGAGGGGCAGATTGGAAGGGGAGGGGCTTCAGGGGTGGGGGAGGGGCTGGAGGAGAGGGGGAGGGGCTAGGAAGGTGGGGGAGGGGGGAAAGCCCCCCAGAATTATGGGTGGTTTTGGGGAGAAATTGGGAGAAAATGGAGGTGGGGGGGGAAGGGGCCAGCAGGAGGGGAGGGGCATACGGGGGTGGGGAAGGGGCTCAAAAGCTGGGGGAAGGGGAAACAAAACCAGAATTGCGGAGGTTCTGGGCGAGAAAATTGGGGGAAAATTGTGGTTTGGGTGGGTGGGGGAGGGGCAGATTGGAGGGGGAGGGGCAGATTGGAGGGGGAGGGGCTTCAGGGGTGGGGGAGGGGAAAAATCCCGGAATTCCAGAGGTTTTGGGGGAGAAATTGGGAGAAAATGGAGGTTTGAGTGGGTGGGGGAGGGGAAAATGGGGAGGGGCTCCAAGGGAGGGGGAGGGAAAAAAAACCCACCCCAAAGTTTGGGTGGATTTGGAGAGAAATTGGGAAAAATTAAAGGTTTGTATGGGTGGGGAAGGGGTGGGGGGTTCCCACCAGATTTTTCCCTGAAATACGATTTTTTTTCCCCAAAAAATCAGTTTTTTGAGCGGAATTTTTCCTTCATTTTCCCACCAAATTTCCCCTTAAAAAATCCCAATTTTTTCCCCCCAAAATTCATTCTTTGGAGCAGATTTTCCTATCATTTCCCCACCATCTTTTCCCCATAAAATCCTGGTTTTCCCCCCAAAAAAATCTTTTTTTAATAGATTTTACCCCCAAAAAATCATTTTCTTGACCGGATTCTCCCCTCATTTTTCCACCATCTTTTCCCCATAAAATCCTATTTTTTTCCCCCAAAAATTCCTTTTTTGGAGTAGATTTTCCCATCATTTCCCCACCATCTTTTCCCCATAAAATCCCAATTTTCCCCCCCAAAATTCCGTTTTTCCAGCAGTTTTATTTTCATTCTTTTCCTCTTTAACCCCCCAATCTCCCCTGTCAAAACTCGAAATTTTCCCCATAAAATCCTGATTTTTTTCTCCCAAATTCCCCATTTTTCCCCCCCCAAATCCCCATTTCCTCCCGGATTTTTTGTCCATTTCTCCGTTAACCCCTCGTTTCCCGTTTTTCCCGGAATTCCCGCAATTCCCGCTCCGGCCGCAAGGGCGGCGCCGTCGGCGCGGTGCCGGAGGAGGACAAACGGCCGCTGGCGCCATCGAGCCCTTCTCCAGCCCGGCCATGGAGGAGCTGCCGCTCAGCGCCGCCGGCCTCAGCGCACACAGCGCCCTTTGCGCCTTCTGCCTTTGCCAGTTCTCCCCTTTTTGGGGGATTTTTTTAATTTTATTTTTTCAGGGTTTTTTTTTATTTTTTTAGGGTTTTTTGGATTTTTTTTCAGATTTCTTTGGATCTTTTTTCTGATTTTCCTTCTTTTTTTCCCTGATTTTTTTCCCTATTTTTTCTGGTTTTTTTCTGATTTTTTCCCCCATTTTCTTCCCCTTTTTTCCCCCTGTTTTTCTGGGGCTTTTTCCCCTTTTTTTTCAGATTTTTTTTTTAAAAATTTTTTCTGATTTCTTCCCCTTTTTTTTTCTGATTTTTTCCAATTTTTTTTTCTGATTTTTTCCCCACTTTCTTCCCTTTTTTCCCCCATTTTCTTCCCCCTTTTTTCCCTGTTTTCCCTACTTTTTTTTTTCTGATTTTTTTCTATTATTTTCTGATTTTTTTCCTATTATTTTCTGATTTTTTCCCCATTTTCTTCCCCCTTTTTTCCCTGTTTTCCCCACTTTTTTTTTTCTGATTTTTTTCTATTATTTTCTGATTTTTTCCTATTATTTTCTGAATTTTTTCCCCATTTTCTTCCCCTTTTTTCCCTGTTTTCCCCCCTTTTTTCTGATTTTTTTCCGTTTTTTTTTTTCTGATTTTCTTTCAGGTTTTTTTTTTTCTATTTTTTTCTGATTACTTCCCATTTCCTTCCCCTTTTTTCCCTGTTTTTCCCCCCCTTTCTTTCTGATCTATTTTTTTCTGATTTTTTTCCCTTTTTCTTCCAATTTCTTTCCCAATATTTTCTGATTTTTTTTCTACTATTTCCTGATTTTCTTTATCCATTTTCTTCTCCCTTTTTCCATGTTTTTCCCCTTCTTTTCTGTGTTTTTTCGCTCATTTTTCTGAATTTTAAAATTTTATTTCATTTTCATTTCATTTCATTTCATTTCATTTCATTTCATTTCATTTCATTTTTTCCCCCATTACCCTGCTTTTTTCTCTCCCATTTTTCCATTATTTCCCCAATTTTGGGGTTTTTTTAACCCCGCCCTTCCCATTTTTCCCCTTTCCCCCCATTTTCTTAAGTCAATTTTAGGGGTTTTATTCCCAAAAATCGTCACTCTTTTTTTTTTTTTTAAATGGGTCCCACCCCCAATTTCCCTCAATTTTTAGGATTTTTTTTAAGGAATTTTGGGATTTTTTGGGGGCGTTCTTAATCCTTCTCCTCCCCCCCCCCCCCCCCCCCCGCCCTGGTTCCGGGATTGTTCCGGGATTTTTTATTTTATGGATAAACATTACTTTTCTGGGATTTTTATTTTTTGGATAAATGTCACTTTTCCGGGATTTTTCTGGGATTTTTATTTTTTGGATAAACGTCACTTTTCAGTCCCCTGCCCCCCTTTTGTAGCATTTATTTATTCAAATAAAGCGATTTGGGGACAAAATTCCAAGGATTTTATCGGCAATCCGGGCTGGGGGGAGCGGTGGAGGGAAAATTCTGGGCATTTTCCGGCAATTTTGGGACTTTTGGAGCTGGAATTTGGGTCCTGAGCCGACCAAAATTGGGTTAAAAACCCAAAAATCCTGAAAATGCGGGTTCTGAGCCGGCCAAAATTGGGATAGAAACCCAAAAATCCTCAAAATTTGGGTTCTGAGCCAGCCAAAATTGGGTTAAAAACCCAAAAATCCTCAAAATTTGGGTCCTGGATCCCCAAACTCAAAGCGAAATGACCAAAATCCCACAAAATCCTTCCAAATTTTGGTTCCGAACCCCTCGAGATCCCTGAGTTTGGATCTGAACACCCCCAAAATTTCACCCTCTAGCCCCTGGGATCCCCAAATTCGGCTCCTGGAATCTCTGAGCTCCCAAAATTTGGGGTCTGAGCTTCCCAAAATTTGGTTCTGAACCCCTCAAGCACCCAAATTCAGCTGTGAACCCCCCAAATTTGGGTAAAATTCCCCAATTTTTTTTCCCAACCCCCCAAATTTTGGATCCGGACCCCTCAAAACTCCCAAATTCAGCTCTGAATCCCCCAAATTTTGGATCCAAGCCTCTCAAATTTTGGATCCAGACCTCTCAGGCTCCCCAAATTTAGGTCCAAACCCTCCAAATTTTGGATCCAAACCCCTCAGACCCCCCAAATTCGGCTCCAGGCCCCCCAAATTTGGGTACAATTCCCCCAATTTTGGTTCCAAACCCCCCCAATTTTGGTTCCAAACCCTCCCAATTTTGGATTCAAACCCCCCAAACCCCCAGACTGGGGTCCAACCCCCCCAAATTTGGTTCCAAACCCCCCAAATTTTGGATCCAAACCCCTCAACCCCCCCAAATTCAGTTCCAACCCCCCAAATTTTGGATCCAGACCCCTCAATCCCCCCAAATTTAGGTCCGTGCCCCCCAGATTTTGGATCCAAACCCCCAACTTCTGTTCCCAACCCCTCAGGCACCCCCGGAGCCTCCAGCCCTCCTCGGTGTCCCCCGGATCCGCCTGCGGCTTCCGGCGTGTCCCGGGTGTCCCGTGTGTCCCAGCTATCCCGTGTGTCCCATCTGTCCCATGTGTCCCAGTCATCCCAGTTATCCTGTGTGTCCCAGTCATCCCATGTGTCCTGGTTACCCTGGTTATCCTGTGTGTCCCAGTTATCCCAGTGACCCCAGCTGTGCTGGCTGTCCCAGTTATCCCAGTTGCCCCAGTTACCCTGGATATCCTATGAGTCCTGGTTCCCCCAGTTATCCCAGTTCTCCCATTGGTTCTCCCGTCGATTCTCACAGTTCTCCCATCAGTTCTCCCGGTTCCCCCAGCTATCCCGGTTCTCCCATCGGTTCCCCCGGTTCTTATCCTGACGGTTCTCCCGGTTCTCCCGGTTATCCCATGGGTTGCCCCGGTTCTCCTGTGGGTTCTCTCATCAGTTATCCCGGTTCTCCCGTTGGTTATCCCATCAGTTCCCGTGGCTATCCTGTCTATCCCGATTCTCCCATGGGTTCCCATCCTGTGAGTTCTCCCGTCGGTTCCCCTGGCTATCCCGGTTCCCCCGGTTATCCCTGTTCTCCCGTGGGTTCTCCCATTGGTTCCCCTGTCTATCCCAGTTCTCCTGTGGGTTCTCCCAGTTCTCCCATCGGTTATCCCGTCTATCCCGGTTCTCCTGTGGGTTCTCCCATGGGTTATCCTGGTTCTCCAATGGGTTATCCCAGTTGTTCCCCCATTGGTTATCCCGTCTATCCCAGTTCCCTCGTCTATCCTGGTTCTCCCATCAATTATCCTGTCGGTTATCCTGGTTCTCCCATCGGTTATCCCTGTTCTCCCGTTGGCTATCCCGGTTGTTCTCCCATCGGTTATCCCAGTTCTCCCATGGTTTATCCCGGTTCCCATCCCATCAGTTATCCCGGTTCTCCCTGTTCTCCTGGCGGTTCCCCCGGCTGTCCCTGTTACCCCATGGCTTCTCTGGTCAGCTGTCCCGGTTCTCCCATGGCTTTCCCCGGCTATCCCGGTTCTCCCGTGTGTTCTCCCGGTTGTTCCCATCCCATGGTTTATCCCGGTTGTTATCCCGGTTCTCCGGTCGTTTCTCCCTGCCGGCAGCGGGTCCCCGCGCAGCTGGCACAGGTTGTGCAGCAGGACACAGCTCAGCAGCGGCGTGGGCAGGAACTGCAGCTCGGTGTCGTTGCGCTCGCCCAGGCAGCGCCGGCGCCCGTGCAGCCGCCGCAGCGCCGCACGCGCCTCCCGTGCAGCCAGCGCTGCGGCGCGGTTAAACCGCCCCGCCCCCGCCCCAGGCCCCTCCCCGCCCCTCCCCCTCCCGGAAAGGCCGCAGCAGCCAGGGCAGGAGCGGATCCCGGGCAGAGCCCAGGAAATAGGGAGCGATGGGCGGGGCGGCAGCGGCGCAGGGGAGGCGCCCACCAGGACTGCTGGTGGAATTCCTGGGGATTTCCCAAGTTTTCAGTGGAATTTCCTAAATTTGTGGCAATATTTCCAAAGTTTCGGGCGGAATTTCCCAAGTTTTCAGCAAAATTTCCTGAGTTTCCAGAGGAATTTCCGGAGTTTTCGGTGGAATTTCGCGAGTTTTCGGCAGAATTTCCTGAATTTCCAGTAAAATTTCCCAAGTTTGCAGTGGAATTCCCTGAATTTCCAGTAAGATTCCCCAAGTTTCCGGTGGAATTTCCCAAGTTTTTGGTAAAATTCCCCAAGTTTTGGGTAAAATTCCCCGAGTTTCCAGTGGAACTCCCTGAGTTTCCACTAAAATTCCCGAAGTTTCTGGCAGAATTTCCCGAGTTTTTGGAAGAATTCCCTGAATTTCCAGTAAGATTCCCCGAGTTTCCAGTGGAATTCCCCAAGTTTCCGGTGGAATTCCCTGAATTTCTGGTAAAATTCCCCAAGTTTCCAGTGGAATTTCCCAAGTTTCCGGTGGAACTCTGAATTTCCGGTAAGATTCCCCAAGTTTTCGGTGGAATTTTCTAAATTTTCAGCAAAATTTCCCCAGTTTCTGGCAGTTTCCTAAATTTCCAGCTAGGTTGCTGGGATTTCTAGAGGAATTTCCTGGATTCTCAGCGGGGTCCCTGGGATGTAGAGAAGTTCCTGATTTTTCAGCCAAATTTCCCCAGTTTCCAGCAGCATTCCCCAAATTTCCAGCAGCATTCCCCAAATTTCCAGCAGCATTCCCCGAATTTCCAGCAGCATTCCCCGAATTTCCAGGGGAATTCTCCGAATTTCCAGAATCCCCCCGACTTCCAGCCAAATGTCCCGAATTTCCACCAAAATTCCTCGAATTTCCACCAAAATTCCCCAATTCTCCAGCAAAACTCCCCGAATTTGCCGATTTTCCACCCGAACTCCCAGAATTTCCATCAGAATTCCCGGAATTCCCAGCGTGTTCCCATCCCCTCCAGCACTGGAGGCGTCGGAAGAGCGCTGAGTGCCTCGGCACCGTTCCCGGCCGCTGGAATTCCACGTTCCAGAGGCAGCCGCGCGTCCGCTGTGGCCTGGAGCATCAGCGTGTGCCGCCGCGCCCCGATCGTCGCGATCGTCGCGATCGTCGCGATAGCTGCGCCCAGCGGGGGGCGCCCGGATTGGGATCTGCAGCCGGGCCAGGACCCGGCCAGCTGCGTCAGTGGGACCGGGGAATCCGGGGAATCCAGCAGTCCGGGGGAATCCGGGAATTCTGGGACCGAGGCCGGCTCCGGGGGGAATTTCCCCTGGGATTTGGGGGTTTCCAGAATTTTCCAATGGAATTTGGGGATTTTCCAACAGTATTTGGGGATTTCCCCATGGAATCCAGGGGTTTCTGGAATTTTCCGATGGAATTTGGGGATTTTCCAACAGGATTTGGGGATTTCCCAATGGGATCTGGGGGGTCCCAGAATTTTCCGATGGAATTTGGGGATTTCCTGATGGGATTTGGGGATTTCCCAACAGGACCCGGGGGTTTCCCAAATTTTCTGATGGAATTAGGGGATTTTCCGACGGGATTTGGGGATTTCCCGACGGGATCCGGGGGTTTCCGGAATTTTCCGACAGATTTCCGGAATTTTCCAGCGCCGCTCGGGACTGCCTGAAGTCCTCCCATGCGATCCCGGCCTCCCGGGACCTCTTGGGTGGAATTCCCAAGTTTTCCTCCGCCTTCCCGGGGCTCTCCCGGCCAGAATTCCACATTTTGGGGTTTTTCCGGGTGTTTCCCGCCAGGTTTTTCCTCCTCCTGCCGCTCCTCCTGGAGCTTCCCGCTGGGATTTGGGATCCCGGTCCCAAGAGCTGTGAGTTTTGGCCGGAATCCTCCAGGATTTGGGATTTTGCCCCCAAAAGTTGGGATTTCAGGCTCTAGTCCACCGGAATTTCGGAACCCGACCCCAAAAGTTGCGAATTTTGCCTGGAATCCACTGATATTTGGGATTTCTCCCCCAGAATTGGCAAATTTTGCCCAGAATCCTCCAGGATTTGGGAATTCTCTCCCCACAGTCCTGATTTCTGCCCGGAATCCGTGGATATTTGGGAATTCTCCCCACAAAGTCCCGATTTTTGCCCAGAATCCGTGGATATTCGGGAATTCTCCTTCTTCCCCCAATCCCGCTGTTTCTCCCTGGGAGCCTCCAGGACGCCGCAGCACCCTGCCAGCATCTGCCTCCAATCCCCGCCCAGGCTGCGGCTCCGCTCGGGGTCCCTGGGCAGGTGCAGCCTCGGCCCTTCCTCCTCCTCCTCCTCCTGCTCCTCTCCGTCCCGGCCCAGGATCGCCACCAGGGCCTCGCAGACGTCGCGCAGGATTTTACACACCGAGCTGCGGGACACTCCGAAGGTGGCTTCCAGCGCTTGGTACTCGGTGACGGCTCCCAGGCGCCACAGGGTGAGCGCCGGGCGCACCTCGGCCGGCACCGCTCTCCTCACGGCCGTGTCGCGCCGCCCGATCGCCGGCCTCAGTCGCGACAGCAGCGCGTCGAAAGCGGCCGGGAGGAGGCGGAAGCGCTCGCTCCACTCGCGCCCGCCCCGCGCTTTCTCCCGCACCGAGGCCCAGAAGGCGGAGCTGCGGGCGAGGCTCTTCCCGCCCTGCGCTCGCTCCGCCCCTCAGCCAACCGCATTTCACCACTTTAACTGACAGGTGGATGAACCAATCAGATGCGGGCACACGAGATTGGCAGCCGGGGCAAGCCAATCAGTGCGCAGTTATTGATACGCACAGCTACACGTTTCTATACAGAGCGAAGCGAGGCACGCGGCGAGAATTCCCCGAATTCCCCCCAAAATTCCAGCCGGGATTTAAGGGAAAATGGGAAAGGAGGGATCGTACCTGTCCCGGGGGAGGGGAAAGCGAGGTATGGCGTGGTTCCAGAGGGAGGAAATTCCCAGAATTCCCGCTGGGATTTGGTGGGGATTTTTTGTAACTTCCAAGGTGGAAACTGAGGCACGGAGTGGTTTTTATTTAAAGAATTCCCCAAAATTCCTGGAATTCTGAGGAAGCGAGGGGTCTCTACTGCGATTTTGGAGGGAAACTGAGACACGGGGAGGATTTCCCGGTGAGAAAATTCCCCAAATTCCTGGGATTTCTGAGGGAGCCACCCCGATTCCTGGGAGGGAAACTGAGGCACAGGCATAGGATTCTCGGTTAGAAAATTCCCCAAATTCCTGGGATTTCTGAGGGAGCCACCCCTGATTCCTGGGAAGGAAACTGAGGCACTGGAGAGGACGGCCCCAGACCGAAAATTTCCCCCCCAAATCCCTGAAATATCCCAAAAAAACTCCCCCAAAAATTCCAAAAAAATCACTGAAAAATCCCCCCCAAAATCACTAAAAATTGCCCCCTAAACCCCACAAAAGTATCTTTAAAAAACCACAAAAAAATTCCCCCCAAAACTCCCAGAAAAATCCTCAAAAATTGCAAAAAAAAAAAAGAGAAAATCTCCAAAAACCCACTAAAAAGTTCCCAAAAAAATTCCCAAAAAATCTCCACAAAAAATCCCCCCCCAAACCACTAAAAATTGCCGAGAATTTCGCTAGAAAAGTCCCCCCAAAATTCCCCAACAAAATCACCTAAAAAACCTCAAAAAAAATCCCCCAAAATCCCCAAAACCTCTCCAAAATTCCCCAGAATTCCCCATGGATTTTCCCACATCCCTCTATGGAATTCCATGCAGATTTTCCCCACATCCCTCTATGGAATTCCATGCAGATTTTCCCCACTGCCCCCCAGAGTTCCCCATGGATTTTCGCCCGCATTCTCCCAGAATTCCCTGTGGATTTTTCCTGTTCCCCACACCCTCACCACAGCGTCCAGTTCCCGTTCCCATTCCCATCCCTATTATTTCCATTCCCATTATCCCCATTATTCCCATTCCCATTATCCCCATTATTCCCATATCCATTATTCCCATTATCCCCACCCCCATGAGACTGACTTTAAAGAGTTAAGATTTTAGCTAAGGGTTAGAAGCAATTTATATTGATCAAGATGTAAGTTAGATTAGTAAATGGTAGGTTAATGATTATTAGATGCCCAAGCTAGAGCTAACTGTTCTATTATGAGCTTGTTTATAGAAAAAGTGGAGTAAGTGAAGCATCATAAGAACAGATTGAAACCAGTAAGAACAATGGCCAGCACCTGGACTTGGTATCAATCAATCACGAAGCAGAGGACCTTGGACAGTGCCAGAGGGTCACAGAGACCTGATGAAGACTCTCCTGACTTCATCCTTTGAGACCACTGACCCAATTCGAGACCACCGACCCAATTCAAGAGAAGGATTGCACACGCGTGAAGGACCGATAGCCTCATTTTAATACAGAGCGGGGATGGGAGGTGCTGGGGTTATGCATATGTATTGTAGGTAAGATCTTGGAAAATAAATAGAGAGCAAAGAGCCTTGTTCGGGGCGGCCACGCCTTTCGGAGATGACTCCCGTGCCGCCCGCCGGTGAATAAACATACCACTTTCTAACTTTAATTAGTTAGAGGGTCTTTGTCCATGACTATATCGGTTTTCAATGACTCAATTTGGCGAGCCAGGCACGAGAAGGTTCTGCTTGGCTGTGGGACCAGCTCGGGTGGAGGACCCCCTCAGGGCGCCCCCAGGATATTCCTGGAAGAGTGGGCTCCGCTGCCCGACCTGTTCATCCAGCAGCAGACAAGAACTCCTGACTACTAAAACTCCGGACAAAAGGTATGTTTATACTTGAAAAATAGGTACCTTTTTGGTATAGGCGGTTGGTAAGACACTGAGAGACGTCTCGTGCACAACGCATGCCTAAGTTGTGACAGCTCTGCAGAGCCTGGTTTGGCTTGGTTTGGTTTGGTAACCCGTGTCCCATGGTGGGGAGCGGCAACCGGTTTTTGTTGTGCCTTGATAATCTGTGTCCCGTGGTGGGGGGCAACAGCGGCAGTAGGACAACCGGTTTTGTTGTCAGTTTGTGGTTTAAAGGTACCTTGGTCATCCATAATTCGAGCAGCAAGCGTGAGTTTTAGGATGCAAAGGGTCCCGTCGTGGGTCGCAGAAAATCCTGATTGCGGCTCCGTGCGCGCCAGGTGTGTGTGTAGTGTGCACAGATTTGTGTTTTGTGGGTTTGCGTGTCTAGGCTGTGGAAGAATTATTGGTGCACCGTGTGTGTTGTGTTTTGTAAGAGTTTGTGTCGTAAGTGATTTGACCTGGAAGGCGTAGGCATGGTCAGGAAAGGCTGTTGGTAAGTCGTGGGAGACGTCCCACGCACAACTTGTGCCTCTGTAGTGTGCTTGCAAGCTTGATTGGTATCTGGGCAGTTGTACTTGGTTGCCAGCAGAGAAAGCTGTTAAGCTGTTGTACCGGGCTGTGGAGAGCTCGGATTGTTGTTGCTGGCAGAAGGGGATTTTGCCATTTGCTGTGCCATAGAGGGCTCAGTTTGCTAGAATCCGGGACTAGCAATTGTAAGGGCAAATCCTGATTTGTGGTTGTTACACTGTGTGAATGCGTCCTGACTGTGAGAACGATTGAGAGAGAGTTTGTTGAGACGTGCTACCAGCACGAAGCGATTGAGGAGTTTGGACCCGTGGTTCCGTTTTCAGGAGACTGAAACGGCCGGGGAAAAACGAAGCGAGTGGGGTGTATGAAAACCCTTCAAGCCCCCTCCCTGCTGTGACTGTGGTGTGTGTGTTTTGGTTATTCACTGTAACTGTATTTTTCAGGCAACATCCATCTTGTGTTAAGAGTTTTAAGTGCAGCACATGCTGAGGTTGAAGAGTTGATTAGCCTCTGAGAGCTGAGGCATGAATGCTTTTGAAATAGACTGAGGACAGACAAAGGACAAGACCAGTTTGCCACGAAGTAATAGAAACCCTTGACAAGAGCTTAGTTGTGATTTTAGGTATGGAGACTGTGTTTGTAGATTGTTGGAATTAAAATAAGGGTAACTTCAGTCTGAGAACTCGATCTGGCCAGATGAATAAAAGGAATTCCTTTACCTCAGTGGTTTGGGCTTGACTCGTAGGAGGTTGTGAATTCAGCAAGCTGGTGGATAGACAGAGAAAATGAGAGAACGTATTTAGAAGGTTTATATCAGATGTCTGTTGGGAGACTGTGGCTCTGGATTGGGAGCAACGGGCCGTGGAGAATTTAGAAAGTCAAGAAGAAGTGAATGGAATAGCTTGTATTTTTGGGAATTCTCCTGCAGCTTTTGGTGCATCTAGAGGTTGTCACTGTGCCTGGGTGCTTTTGCAGTGTAAAATTTGTGCAGGACATTACTATTGTTCTTCTGCTAACTGGTACAGAGAATGTGTCCAGTGTAAACAACAGCTCCTTGATCAAGCTGATTTAGAGCAAAGATTTTAACACATTTAGTAAAACAATTTCTGTTTCAACTCCAGCTCCAGCTTTAACTCCAACTCCACCTTTATTTCTATTTCAACTCCGTCTTCACCTTCTATTTTATCCCCTAGTCTGACTACTCCACTTACTCCTAAATCTCTCCCACTGCCCAGCAGTGACAGTGAGGAAGAGGAGCCCTCTCCAAAGGTTCCTACAGCATAACTGACTCAGAAACAAACCAAAGAAGAGAACATCACAACGGGGAGGTGGTGGTTGCTCATGTTAGGAAAACCTGAGACTGACCAGAGGATCTTACCCTAGGAGACCCTCTAGTTATAATGAAACTAGGGAACAAAAAACAAAAAACAAAAACAAAAACACACACACACACACACAAAAAAAACCAAAAAAAAGTTTTGATAAACACAGGGGCAACATATTCAGTGTTAAATAAAGCTTTAATACCAATAACAGATGATTATGTTATGGTAAAAGGGGTAACTGGCCAATCTGAAAAAGCCTGTTTTTGTAGGCCATTGAAATATAAACTTGGGAAACAATTGGGAATTCACAGGTTTTTATATATGCCCAAGGCTCCATCAGCACTTTTGGGCAGGGATCTATCGGAATTATTAGAGGTAAAAAAAAAAAAAAAAAAAAAAGGAGAGATTACTTTGGAGGTTGAGGACCAACAATATGTGGAATTGTTAAGCTTGATGTAGATAACTAATGAGGCTAAAGTTAAAAGTGAAGGTGAGATATAATAACAGGAAAATAATAGACCAGGTATTTTCTGGGGTCTGAGCTTCTAACATACCAGGAGAGCAAAGAATGCACCCTCAGAGCAAGTTAAGTTTTAAAAAACAAACAAACAAACAAACAAACAAAAAAACCCCACAAAAAACAACAAACAAACAAAACCAACTAGTTAGAGTTAAGCAATACCCCCTGAAGAACAGTTAAGGGATTAGCCCAGTGATTGGATTTTTTTTCCTGCTCAAAACCCTGATGGATCATAGCTGTTTATAGGATAACTGAGGATTTTTACCCAGTGCTTCCCAACCCTTACACTTTGTTAACTTGTTTAACACCTGAACTAACATGGTTTATTGTTTTAGATTGAAAGGATGCTTGCTTTTGCCTTCCTCTCCATGAAGCCAGCCAGAACATTTTTGCATTTGACTAAAAAACTCAGCTCACATGGACAGTGCTTCTGCAGGAGTTTAAAAAAAAAAAAAAAAAAAAAAATTTCCCACCTTGTTGCCATCACATTCATCTTATTCAATAAACTGTATTAAGTTAGTAGCAAATGTTAAGAATTGACAGTAGTTGACAGTAGTTGACATTAGTAGTAGTAGTCATGCTAAGGCTTGGTAGGCCGCATGTAACCTGCAGATGAACTTTATAGCAGATTTTGTAATGTAAGCAGTGTAGCTAATTATGATAAGGAGTGTATCCATTTATCTAGGGAATGTACCTTTGGCAGAAACCTAAATGTCAGAAAGATAATTGTACCAGGTGGTAAAAGTGAAGTAAGAATTTGTAATGATGAAGAAATCATGTAAAGAAACATATAAAAACCCTGCGATTTTTCAGTAAAGTTGGGGTCTTGTCTTTGGACGCTAGTCCACAGACTCCCGGGCCCTCAATAAAGCACCGCATAAACGACTTCGGTTGTTTGTGTTTTCTTCGGATCGGGCAACAGAGGGACAATGGATTCTCCCTGACAAAACCACAGTTCGAATGGCAGAAAAAGGCTAGACTCATGCTTCAAGGGTAAAAGGACCTATACCCAATAAAGATTGGAAAATTATTTCAACACCAGGAGACCTGAAAGTAAAATTAAAAAAGACTTAAAATTGATTAAACCTTTTTACTGAGGTTCAAAACACAGTTTAAAGTAAAACTGTAATTTATCCACGACATGGCTGAAGAGAGTATTTGGTGCCCAGAGGCTATAGTTCATATGGAAAATTGTTTTCGGCTGTGGATTTCACATAATGCTGCAATACATTTGGTGTGCCACCCACATATTGAAAGAATAACCCAGCCCCCGGATATTCAAGATATCCTTAGTACAGAAAGGTCAGAAGCTGCCATCCCGCAGAGAGAAGTTTCCATGTTTCAGCAAGGTTGCTGCAAACACGGTCATCAGTGTGAGCGGTGTAAAGCAGTGACCATGAAGTGGCTGAGACAAAGACATTGGCACAGAACAACTGTACCTTGGGACCAAAGAGATGTAGCTTTTATGATTAATTGTATACGATGTTTTAGTAGAGTAGAGCGAGACTTTAGAATGCACAATTGGGTTTTAGCACAAATCAACATTGATACTTATATAATAGAAGATCAAGTGCAAAGAGCATTTATTTATTTAGTGCATCACATGGAACGATTAGTGGCTTTGAGAACACTGCAGGAACAACAAAGGATAAAAAAAGTAAGATGTGGATATAGTAGGATTCCCAGAAACAACAGAAATAGATAAATTGTCTTGCTTAACCTATTCAGGTTATAAAACTCTTTTGATAGTTAACGATTAAAGGTCTGTGTTTTGTAATTGCAACTAACTTTAATTCATTATAAAGATTAGGCATTCTGGATTGGGTGTCAACAGCAACTCCACTGAGTGTGGAGGCAGAACAATGCCGATGGGAAGGGATCAGACACTTCCTTGAAAAATGGGAACAGCCTGAACAGATTGAAAAACTTTTAAGAGGCCTTCAGCGACTAACACTAACAGATTTCATTGAGGAACTACAATTCCAGAACAAGAGACTGGTAACACCTGTTACTAAAAGAGTCCAAGAACAAGTAACACACTGGGAGTGTACTAAGCATGGCTTACAGTGTCGCCCATGGGTTTGTGTTATTTGTACGCTTTGCCTTAATTTGTGGTGCAGAGTTAACAAGAGCAGAAGACAGAGAGAGACAATTGATCTGTTTGCCTTTCTTAGATTGCGTGCGTGAACAGATAACTTCAAAAAGCTTTTTCAGTGATTTTTTGGAACACCTTTGAGATATGAAGATGGAACCTTTTTATGCAGGTGGTTTAGACTAAAAGAAGAAGTAGCTGACTAACCCAGAGAGAGAGGGAGAGAGAGGGAGAGAGGGAGAGAGAGGGAGAGAGAGGGAGAGAGGGAGAGAGAGGACAGTGCGGTGAGAACTGTGAGTAATCTGTGCCATCCTTGAAACAAACATGAGGCCAAGGGTACCAGTGAGACCAAAGGCACCAGTGACTAGATCCCAGGATATAAACTTTGCTACCAAGAATAATGACATCTTGGCCCTTAGCTGCAACCCAAAGGGCCTTGAGGATGGTAGAAAGTCAAAACTCCTGAGGATTATTTTCACTGTGTTTGTCGTGATGCCCTTGGCAACTGGCTAAAACTATGGAGCAGAGTCCATGAGAGAAGGGAATGAGCAATGCAGGAACAAACAATAATAAAACAAGCAGCACAAGAGTGGGCAGTGAGAGAACAATCTATGCAAAAACAAAGTTCCAATAATGTTGATTCCTGTAATAAATGCAAGCACTCCATGTGGGTCAAGGACAAGATGGGATTTGTGTTTGTGGCACATCCACATGTTAGTGCTGCCTGCTACGATTGCAGCAATTTTATAGATATTTGTGTTAAAAATAGAAAAATGTATTGGGTAGGGAAAAAAATTAGGATTCAATGGACCAGCTCTTAAAACGATCAAATCTGTCCTCAAGATGATTTTTTTTGTTTTGTTTTGAGAAAGATGAGAATGGAAATGATCCAAGTATAGGTATAGGAGGTACAGCATTAAGTAAAAAAAATAAAAACAAAAATAAACAAAAGAAAAATGTAAAAAAGCCATAGGGAAAGAATTAAAGGAACTGGATAAGCTGTATGAACAATTCAAACAGCAGTATAGCGACTGGGATTTGACAACCTCAACTAAGAACCTTTTTGTAGATTTGATGCAAGAAATTGCTACGGAATTAGGTGTATCCAAATGCTGGATCTGTGGGGGACTTAGAATGGCTGAAAGATGGCTGTGGAGAGGTGAGAGTCTAGCTCCAGAACAATTTTTCAAATGGAATCATACTCAAATTTCCAAGACATTAAAACGACCTGAAGGATGGATTTTGAGTCATCAAGTAATTGGAACAGTCTGTATGACTCGAGAAGGAAGGAAATATAATGAAGTGGTAGGATATACTCCTTGTATATCTACTTTAGTAGTTAATTTGGATAATAAAACTAAGATCTGGCGACCAAAAACTTTTACTGGGTATTGGAGAATAACAAAGGAAATGAATTGTGAGTGGAATAATCAAACTGATTTGTGCTGGCATAAAAGTCCTGGAGCTAACTCCTACCAATCCAAAAAAAGACCTAAAATCCTATTGGGAACAACCAGAAAAAACAGATAGTAAATGGAAACCCCTGATGGAATATATTGCATTTGTGGGCAATGAGCATAGAGTGAATTACCTTGAAAGTGGGATGGAACCTGTACCTTAGGAGTTATACGACCCTCCTTCTTCGTCATACCAAGGTCTAGGAGCAATATGCTGGGAACACCACTTGATGAGACTCTAGAAAGGAATAAAAGAGATTTAAACCTCGACTTCCCAAAGGCAGGGGGAAACCAGGAATGGGGGGAAGACGAATGGCCTGCAGAAAGAATCACAGCGTATCATGACGCAGCAGCTTGGGCTGAGGATGGATCTTGGGGATATAGGACCCCAATTTATCTATTGAATCGGTTGATAAGACTCCAGGTGGTAGTGGAGGTTGTATCAAACCATACTTCTGATGCCCTGAAGTTACTGGCCAAGCAGCATTCACAAATGTGAGCATTTGTATATCAAACCAGAATTGCCCTAGATTATCTGTTGGCTGAAGAAGGGGGAGTTTGAGGAAGATTTAATGAATCTGAGTGCTGTGTGGAGAGAGATGATCATGGGGAAGCCATCACAAAACTTGCTGAAGAAATTAAAAGTGTGCCACACGTACCTGTTCAAAGGTGGAATTCTATTCTAAAAACGGATTGGTGGGATAACCTCTTTGGAGGAGCCTGGTGGAAGAAGGTGGGATTTATGCTGTGATGTTCTGGATTAGGATTGTTATTCTTACCATGCATGATTCCAGGTCTTCTTAGATTAATCCACCCAGTGATACAAGGAATGCAAACGACAGCAATGCCCATTGATCCAGAATTAGCAGCAAAAGGGAAACCAAATTCTTTGATGGTATTAAAAGCTAGACCTACTCACACTCAAAAGAAAGGACCCGAAGAGATGGTGACTGAACATAGAGATTACTCTAGCACAAGAGATGTTAACCTAATTTGAGAAGGAATGCAAAAAGCTTGATGCAGCATGGGAGATGTTAGCAAAATTAGAGGCTGAAATGAGAGAGAGTGAAAACCTGAATTATTGGGAATATAGAAGAAATTGAGATTCAGTTTTAATTGAAAAGCATGAATCAATATGATTAAAAAGAGAAACGGGGGAAATTGTAATAAATGAGAATGATTCATGCTAATAGTAATCGTATCAATATTTTAATAATATATATATTTGAAAATACTTGTTATAAAGTAGTAAAGGAAAAAGTAGATGTGAGTAGTGTTACAAAACAGATGGGCCCCTTGGCAGATGCTACATGAGAAAAATAAGATACAGGATGCAGTTTGAGATAAGCAAGAATTTCAAAGCTTGAATGACCAAAACTGGGACTACTCCAAAATCAGGAGATGGGGCTTTCACAGATGTGATAGGATACAGGATGTCTTAAGATAGAACTGGCCTTGAGATGGACAAAGTTGGGACTGTTCCAAGGTAGGGAGTTTGGGTGGTGGTTTGATCCATGAAATAATTACTTTTTGGAACAAAATGCTTAGTTATGTATAACACAAAACTTAGAGCGCACGCGCAACCATTAAGGCTATTCATAGGACGAGAGGAAGATGATGAGCCTTCATCTGAAGAAGACCACCAAAAAGCCAAGAAGACCCCCTAACAACAAGTGGAGCATGCACTATGTAGTATAGTGACGTAGATTTTAAGAATTGAAAATAGGAGGAGATTCATGGGAAATATTAATGAATACCTATTAGCATACAGTATATAAGTTTAAGTTAGACTACTTTGTTTTGTAGGTGAGGTAGGGTGAGAAGCCCCCCTCTGTACCCCGGTCAGTTTTGCTTATGCTTTATCCAAACAGTACTTATCTTTAATTAATCACTGCCAAATTTTTGTATATACTTGATTATAAAATGCTACTTAAATAAAATTGCATTCCTGCTAAATTCAACTTTGTTGCTTATTAAATTAGAAATATAGAGCTTAATTTAAAAGCCTTCCTTCCTCCCTTCCCTCTTTCTCTCTCATTTCTTTCTTTCTTTCTTTCTTGGGAGCAGGTGCCCTTACACTCCCAAAATCACTGCCCCTTCACCTCAGCCCTGCACAGCACAGCACCTTAAACTCAGCCTTCCCAATTTCAAGGCAACCTCCCACAAGACAGTTCCAGGCCCCAAAATTCCTAAAAGCACCAGCAGCCTTTAAAAACTGCTTCTTGATTTTCCTCCCTCTACTCCCCTACTCCAAGAGCTCAAACCACCCTCTCCCCCACATTGCAATCCCTACTCCTCCCAACTTTCCTGCCACACACACACTGCAATTACAACCCACATTACACTGCCCTATCCCATCCCATCCCATCCCTTCTGGGCAGGAATTCCCCTCCAACCAGCCCTTGCACACTTCCAGCCATTCCAGGGCAGCCGCAGCTTTTCCGCCCACTCTGTGCCAGAGCCCCACCTCCCTACCAGGGAACAAGTCCATCCCCACATCCCATATCACCCTGTCCCAGAGCAGCGTCCCAGGGACTCAGCAACTCACCAGGCTCCCCAGGGAATGGTCACAGCTGCGAGGCTGCCGCAGCTCCAGGAGCCTTTCGACCACACTCCCGGGAATGCCCAGGCTGCCACTGTTGGGCTGTCTGTGCAGGGCCAGGGCCTGGACTCCATGATCCCGCTGCCTCCCTCCCAGCTCAGCCCCTTCTGCAGTTCTCACCCTTGGGCTCAGCCTTTGTGTCTCCTCCAGGCGCTGGCAGAGCTCTTGGGGCCGGGGCAGGAGCGGGACAGCCCCAGCGTTCCCCTCTCTGTGACACCACGGTGGTGACAGCTCCAACGTTCCCTGCCTGGAGACGCTCCAAGGGAAGCGTCCAGAGCCACACCCAGACAGCAAAACTGACCGGGCACTGAGCATCCCCGGCCTGGGCTGATGTGCATTGCTGTGCACACAGCTCGGGGAAGGTCCCCCTGGCCACCTCCACAGTGCCACAGGCAAGTGGCACATAGGGTTACAGAGCTCTGCCCAGAGCTGACAGGGAAAGCTGAAAAAATAATAAACCGTACCAGCCAGAACTATAACCAAACCAAACCAAACACCCCAAGAAAAAAACAAAACCAAACCAACCAACCAAAAAAAAAAAAAAACCAGGAAAGAAACCCACCAAGAAAAAGACAACTCTGCCCCCAGCAGAGCTTCTGCCTTCTTCAGTGCTTTCAGCTGCACTCATACACAGCACCTGAGACTGCAAGCAATGACCATTCCTCAGGCACATCTGCTGCAAAAGCAGCTTGAGGACAGCCCTGTAGCAGGACTCCTCTCATGCCAGTGAAAAGGCCCCTTGGCAGGCAGCTCTAGGGCCCTTGCAAAGAGCAAGGGCCAGAGCCTCAGGCCACAGGGGAGAAAAGGGCTCTCAATTGCCGGCCCCTGGCACATCAAGCCTGCTCCCAGGCTGCTTTCCACACAGCATTCCCCTTGGAGGACTGTGGAAAGCTGAGTCACCTCTGCCTTCTCCATGTTCTGTGCCCTAAAGCTGCCTGTGAGAAGGAATTGAGGCTCAGTTCCTGTGGCACAATCCCTCCTGGCCATGGGCACAGTGCCAGGAAGGCCTTTGCACACCCAGCCTCTGCTGCAGCCAAGGAAAGCTCCTGGCTCAGGCTCAGCTTTCCTGCCCAGCCAGACCCCTCGTGTGCCCCAGCAGCAGGAAATTGCTGGATCTGGCTGATGGCAAACGGCTGCATCTGGAGTCCTGGCACTGCCAATGGACCAGATCTGGGTGGTGCCAGTGCTGGCACTAGGAAATTGCTGCACTTTGGCCTTTTGTGCCAGCAAATTGCTGCACTTAGGCCGTGCCAGCACCGGGGCATTTCTGGATCTGCGCTCCGGATGTGCCAGGAAACACCAGATTTCAGGCTCCAGATGCTGAAAACCCTTTTTTCTTTCTTTCCTTTTTTTCTTTTTCTTTCTTTTTCTCTTCCTTTCTCTTTCCCTCCTTCTTTTCTTTCTTTCCTTTTTTTCTTTTTCTTTCTTTTTCTCTTCCTTTCTCTTTCCCTCCTTCCTTTCTCTTCCTTTCTCTTTCCCTCCTTCCTTTCTCTTCCTTTCTCTTCCTTTTTCATTCCCTCCTTCCTTTCTCTTCCTTTCTCTTCCTTTCTCTTCCATTCTCTTTACCTCTTTCCTTTCTCTTCCCCTCCTTCCTTTCTCTTCCCCTCCTTCCTTTCTCTTTCTCTCCTTCCTTTCTCTTTCTTTCCGTTTTTTCCTTTCTTTCTTTCCCAGCTGCCTGTACCCTCCCAAACTCACTGCTTCTCCACCTCAGCCCTGCTACACAATGGCTACAACCACCAGCACCCACCCAAAACTGCCTCTTGATTTTCTGCCCCCTGCTCCAAACGCCCAAAACACCCCATCCACCACTGCCAGCCCTACCCGTCCCTACTTGCACAAAACCCCTCACAGTGCAATCCCCACATAATTCTGGCCACACTAGACCAGACTATGCCATGTCTTCAGGGCAAGAAGTCCCCTGCAACCAGGCCGTGCACACTTCCAGCCATTCCAGGACAGCCGCAGCTTTTCCACCCACTCTGTGCCAGGGCCCCACCTGGGAACAAGTCCATCCCCACATCCCAGCTCACCCTGGCCCCAAGCAGCATCCAGCCATGGCCTGTGTCCTGGTGCTGCAGGCCCTTGGCAACAGTCTCTCCCAGCCATCAATTCCTGCTCTTCCCTGCTCTGGGGCAGCAGCTGCAAGTTGATTTGCTCCCTGGGCCACTGGCCCAGCCCCAAGCCAGGGCCGGGACCTTTCCCGAGACCTCTGCGGTCACCGCAAGGCTCGCAGATCCGAGGCGGCCGCAGCTCCACGAGCCTTTGCACACCGCTCCCGTGGATGCCCAGCCTGCAACTCTTGGCCTGTATGTGCAGGGTAGGGGCCTGCACTCAATGATCCTGCTGCCTCTCTCCCAGCTCGGCCTTGCTGTCTCCTCCAGGTGCTGCCCAGGCTCTTGGGGCTGGGCAAGGAGTGGCACAGCTCCAAGGTTGTCCTCTTGGTGACATCACCGTGCTGGCAGCTCCAAGGTTCCCCTCTCTGTGACATCACAGTGCTGGCAGCTCCAATGTTCCAGGCCTTGGAGACACTCCATGGGAAGTGTCCAGAGCCACACCCAGTCATCAAACTGACCGGCCACTGAGCACCCCGGCCTAGGCTGATGTGCAATCCTGCGCAAACAGCTCCAGGAAGGTCCTCTGGGCCACATCCACAGTGCCACAGGCAAGTGGCACATAGACTTACAGAGCTCTGCTCAGAGCCCAGAGGGAAAGTGCAGAAAAGAAAAAACACAAACAACCAAAAGAACCCAACAACAAAACCCACCAAGGAAAATACCACTCTGCCCCCAGCATAGCTGCTCCCTCCTTCAGAAGTTTCAGCTGCACTAACGCACAGCACCTCACACTGCAAGCAGAGACCATTCCTCAGGCCCATCTGCTGCACAAGCAGCTTGAGGAGAGCCTAGTGGAAGGACTCTTCTCATCCCAGTGGAGAAAGCCCCCTCGTCTTTCTTCTTTTCTTCCTTTCTTCCTTTCTTCCTTTCTTCCTTTCTTCCTTTCTTCCTTTCTTCCTTTCTTCCTTTCTTCCTTTCTTTGCTGGAACCAGCTGACCTTACTCTCCCAAATACTCGCCTCTCCACCTCAGCCCTGCTACACAATTGCTACAAGCACCTGCACTGGCCCAAAACTGTCTCTTGCTTCCCCACCCCCTACTCCAACACCCCATCCCCCCTTTCAATCCCAATCCCTCCCAACTTTCACAAACCAAACCACACTGCACTCCCTACATTACACAGTTCCATACCATGCCACACCACACCGCGCCACGTCTTCAGGCCACCAAGTCCCCTGCAACCAGCCCGTGCACACTTCCAGCCATTCCAGGGCAGCCGCAGCTTTTCCTCCCACTCTGGCCCAGGGCCCCACCACCCTCCCAGGGAACAAGTCCATCCCCACATCCCAGCTCACCTTGCCTCCAAGTAGCGTCAAGACATTGCCTGTGTCCTGGTGCTGCAGACCCTTGCCAACCGGCTCTCCCAGCCACCACTGCCCCTGCTCTTCCATGCTCTGGCCCACAAGCTGCAAGTTCATTTGCACCCTGGGCCACTGGCCTAGCCCCAAGCCAGGGCTGGGGCCTTCCCCGAGACCTCTGCGGTCACTGCAAGGCTCACAGATCCGAAGCAGCTGCAGCTCCAGGAGCCTTTGCACACCTCTCCCATGGATGCCCATCTTGCAACACTTGGTCTGGCAGGGCAGGGCAGGGCAGGGGCCTGCACTCCATGATCCTGCTGCCTCCCTCCCAGCTCGGCCTTGCTGTCTCCTCCAGGTGCTGCCCGGGCTCTTGGGGCTGTGCAAGGAGTGGCACAGCTCCAACCTTGTCCTCTTGGTGACATCACCGTGCTGGCAGCTCCAAGGTTCCCCTCTCTGTGACATCACAGTGCTGGCAGCTCCAATGTTCCAGGCCTTGGAGACGCTCCATGGGAAGCGTCCAGAGCCACACCCAGTCATCAAACTGACCAGCCACTGAGCACCCCGGCCTAGGCTGATGTGCAATCCTCTTTGTTATAAATAAGTTCTATTCAAATAATCTATGTTTTAGTTACTTAATTGTTAAGTAATTCCATTAAGATTTTTAATGCTAGTTTTGTTTAAAGAATTTGCCTTATCCCTGTTTTAATATTGATTAATCACCTTAGTTACTTGTTTGTTAATTAGGAATTCACCTTATTACCTGTGTCTCTGCTCCCATTTGTCGGATAGCGTCTGAATATGCAAATAAAAAGAACACTGGGATTCTGGGAGCAACTCAGGAACAAGGAACTCTAAAGAGCAGGGAACCAAAGTAGAATCCAGGAATGAAGTCACACTTTAGACTAGTTCAAAAGGCACAGGGGTCTGCCAAAGCAGCTTTATTTAGTCGCTGTGACCTGAGAAGGAGTCCCCCATCGCTGGATGACCCCTGATCAGCGAAGCGAAACGGACTCCCCGGCAAGGGAAAAAGCCCGTGAGGGGTGTGGGAGTCCCCAGCTTTGCTGTGAAGCGAAGCTGTGTGTACCTCCTCCTCCGCGTTGCCAAGGGAGCAAGCAAGCTCTCCCCCAAGGCCAAGCTTGATAATAAAGAAACATACAAAAGAGCAAGTCTCTCTCTCTCTCTCTTTTTTTCCAGAACAATTTTGGGGGCTCGTGCAGGATCTGGCCACGCCTGAAGAGGGACCGAAGATGGGACGGCCGCTCGCCCTTCGGACCTCCGGGACAGCGCCAAGCGGGAGCAGCCTGGGACCGGCAACGATGAGGAGCGCCGGAGGGTGAGCATTCCGGCGGCGGGTAAAGGAGACGTGTGAGTAGGAGTGTGAGAGAGTCAGGGGCCGGCAGCTCGGACCCCTGGAACTGAGTGTGGACCCCTCGGTACTGCGGTTTCGGACCCCCGCGAGGGGGCCGGCCAGGAAAAGGGGGAAGCGAAAGAAACTAGTGAGTGAGGCATCTCCTTAGGGGCAGAAAGGGCCCCTCCCCTGGGCGTGCAGGGGAAAACAGAGTGTGAGTGGCACGCATTAGGGACAGGTCCCCCCGTAAGGGCTAGAGTAGCCTAGGAGGAGTTAGAATCCCTGGAGGGGCGGGAAAACCGTACCAGGGTTGACAGGGTGTCCCCAGACACTGCGGGTGCCGAGAGCTCATGAGAGTCCCTGCTTCCCAGGACTGAGCCAGACGCACCGGAGAGGGTGTGCTGCCGCGGTCTCAGGGAGGAGGCCGTAAACCCATAGCCCGAGGACACCGGGGTGGGGAGTCAGCTTGGAGGCAAGGCGGGCATCCTGCACACACACACTCATCCCTCTTGCCGAGGCTGCTTCGCTGGGGAGAAGTAGTCAAGCCAGTCCTGGTGGAAGGCAAAGGAGTCGGGCCCTGCTCGGGTTGATCCTTGGAAACAAGGAAGGGATACCCCCCCAGGTAACCCGTGCGGAGTCTTGACCTCTTACCTCCGTTTCAAAAAGTGAAGAGGGGAACGGTACTAGTGACAGGGCAGTCTAGTCCGGGGTTCGGACTGAAGGTGTCCGGCCCGGCGGAGGCTGAGGCGCGGGAAGGCCCTGAGGCCCGGAAGGGGATGCCAGTACTAGGGACCCTGTCGTGCGCCGCAAAGCGTGTCCAGAGTCTCAGGGGTGAGGCAAGGCGCGGGGGTACATAGGAGGTGAGGTCATTAGGACTCACCTCAAAGGGGTCAGAGGAGAGTCTGAGCCCCTGGTGTGAGTAAAGTGTGAGCGTCCAAGAAAGTGAAGAAGGTTGGGGAAAGTGAGTAGAAAGAGAGAGTTTGTTCCCTAAATGAAAGCAAAAGTGTAGGAAAGAGTAGAAAAGCATAAAGTTTAGAAGTTTTATGTTGAAGTGTTCAAGAATTAAGTCAGGAGATTTGAAGTAGAGTGAGAAAAGCCGAAGAATTTTTTTTTGCTTAAAAACCTGTGTTGCCCATCAGTAGAGGGCACCTTTGAAATTTTTTTTCAGTTTAAAGAAAATGGGACAATGTACTAGTAAGAAAAAAGAAATCCGAAAAGGAAAATAACAAAGTGAAGAGTATTCCACCTGGTAGTCCCTTAGAACAACTTTTAGCTAAATGGGATTCTTTAGAAGCCACGAAAGGACTAGATCAGGTTAAAATGGTGTTTTATTGCACAGAAGTCTGGCCAAAATTAAAATTACCAGGAGAGTGGCCATGGTTTGGAACACATGATGAGTGGATGTGCTATCAGTTAAATCAGTACCTAAGAACTCAGGAAGATCCAGACGTAAATCAGTTAGCCTATGCTGCTTGTTGGCAAAAGAGAGCCACGAGTAGAGAGAATATAAAAGTCTGCAAATTAAAAGAAAAAGAAAAGTGTGAAAGAAAAGAAGAGAAAGAGGAAAAGAAAACTAATCAAAAATGGGACCCTCTAGACCATCTACCCCCTCCAATTTACCCAGAAGTGCCCCAAGTCCCTAGAACCCTGTATGTCCCCTCATAACACCCCTATATTGGCCATAAAGAAAGATGAGGGAAAGTTTAGATTAGTCCAAGATTTGAGAGAAATTAATAAAAGAACTATTGCTCGACACCCAGTAGTACCTAACCCCTATACCTTGCTGAGTAAAATTCCAAGAGAGCATACCTGGTTCACAGTGATAGACTTAAAGGATGCCTTTTGGGCATGTCCCCTGGCAGAAGAGTGTAGGGATTGGTTCGCCTTTGAATGGGAACATCCAGACAGGGGAAGAAAACAACAGCTAAGGTGGACACGGTTACCGCAGGGATATACGGAATCGCCAAATATCTTCGGACAGGCCCTAGAGACATTATTAGAACAGTTTAGTCCCACAGAAGGAGTTCAAATTTTGCAATATGTAGATGATTTATTGATATCAGGGGAGACAGAAAAAAGAAGTTAAAGATGTAAGTATACAACTTCTAAACTTTTTTGGAGAAAAGGGGTTAAAAGTATCTCAAAGTAAACTACAGTTTGTAGAAACTGAAGTCACTTATTTAGGACACATAATTGGAAAGGGGAGTAAAAGGTTAAGCCCTGCAAGAATTTCAGGAATAGTATCTATATCACCTCCAAAAACTAAGAGAGACATAAGGAAACTTCTAGGCCTGTTCGATACTGCAAGCACTGGATAGATAAGTACACTCAAGGGGTCAAATTTCTTTATGATAAATTAATAGACCAGGAACCAATGAATTGGACAGAGAGTGACGAGAAGCAGCTACAAGATCTAAAAGAGAAATTATCCTCAGCACCAGTTTTAAGCTTACCAGATCTTAAAAAGGAGTTTGATTTGTTTGTAAGCACCGAGAAAGGAATAGCATATGGAGTTTTAACCCAAGAATGGGGAGGATACCGAAAACCTGTAGCATTTTTATCAAAACTATTAGATCCAGTTGCCAGGGGATGGCCAGCTTGCCTCCAAGCAGTCGCAGCTGCAGCTATTTTGATAGAAGAGGCTCAAAAGTTAACATTACAGGGAAAGATAAAGATACATACTCCACATGATTTGAAAACAATCTTAAGCCAGAGAGCTCAAAAGTGGCTCACAGATTCTAGAATCCTAAAATATGAAATTATACTAATAAATACAGATAACCTAGAACTAACAACATCAAAAAGCTTAAATCCAGCCCAATTTCTCTCTGGCGAGCCCACTGAAGAGATAGAACACCATTGCCTAGAACTCATTGATATGCAGACAAAAGTGAGAGAAGATTTAGAAGACACACCCCTTCCATATGGGAGAGTATTGTTCACAGATGGGTCATCCCGAGTGGTGGAAGGGAAAAGAACATCCGGATACTCTGTGATTGAGGGAGAGAAAATGGAAGTCTTAGAAAAGGGAAAGTTACCAAGTAATTGGTCAGCGCAGTGCTGTGAAATATATGCACTAAAGAGAGGGCTAGACTTACTTAAAGATGACCGAGGGACCATTTACACAGACTCTAGATATGCCTTTGGTATTGTGCACACATTTGGGAAAATTTGGGAAGGACGGGGATATTTAATTCAAAAGGGAAAGACTTAATACACACAGAATTAATAAAGTCAGTGTTAAAATCTTTACAAAAACCAGTAGAAATTGCAGTAGTTCACATAAAAGGGCATCAAAAGGGAAATATGCCCGAGATAAGGGGAAACCAGTTAGCTGATAAAACAGCCAGAGAGGCAGCTTTAGAACCAGGAGAACCAGTAAAAATCCTCAAATTAGGAGAAAATACCAAGAAAAGAAAAAGAAGAGATAGAGCAGGTGTTTAGTGAAAAAGAGCAGAAAGCAATAAAAGAATTAGGATTACACCAGGGGGAACACGGAGTGTGGTTAACAGCTGACGGACGGAAATTCTTGAATAAAGCCCTAGCCCGAAAAATACTTACAGAAATACATAATCTAACCCACTGGGGAACCCAGGGGTTATGTGACCATTTCCTAAGGGAAAACCTATGTATTGGAGTACACGAATTAGCAAAAGCAGTTACTCAAGGATGTATAATATGTCAGAAAATAAATCAAAAAGTTATGAGGAAGACTGAGCCTGGAGGGAGGGAGTTAGCCTTAAGGCCCTTCCAGAACGTGCAAATTGATTTTACTGAGATGCCCCCTGTTCAAGGTTACAAACACTTGTTAGTGATCATAGATCACCTTACCCACTGGGTAGAGGCATTCCCTACAAAAAGGGAAACAGCAGAAGTAGTAACAAAAATAATATTAGAAGATATCCTCCCTCGGTATGGGCTGATAAATAATATTGATTCAGATAGAGGGCCACATTTCACAGCACAAATTCTACAACAAGTAACACAAGCCTTAGGGATAAAATGGAGGTTACACACCCCATGGCATCCCCAAAGCTCAGGCAGAGTAGAAAGAATGAACAAGACCATTAAAAATGTACTAACTAAACTAATAGCAGAAACTCAACTAAATTGGCTTAAATGCTTACCCCTAGCATTATTATGAATCAGAACACAGCCACGAGCAGATCTAGGAGTGTCACCATATGAAATGTTATTCGGGCTTCCCTTTTTGTTATCTCCTTATAGTTCTAAAGACTACCTGGAAGGAGAGGAAGTCACTAGAAAATATCTAAAAACCATTGGACAAACCCTAGAAAATCTCAGAAAGAAAGGCTATCTTCCTCAAACTTCCCCTTTGGATGCAAACGTGCATAATATCAATCCTGGAGATTGGGTATTGATCAAAACATGGACTAATACCCCGCTGACCCCGAAGTTTGAAGGTCCCTACCAAGTACTGTTAACAACTCACACAGCAGTGCGCACTGAAGAAAAAGGATGGACCCACATCACCAGAGTTAAAGGGCCAGTACCCCCTCCTGGAGAGAACCCGAGTTCAGCACCCTCACCGGATGAAACCGAGTGGACAGTAACACCACACCCGATAGACCTGAAATTAACCTTTAAAAAGAAATAAGAGATAACAGAGACTGTGAAAACCATTTTTTTCAGTTGCTTCTCCCCAAATCAGTAGACTCAAAAAAAAAAAAGGGAGGGTGGGGCACAATAAGAGTTAATTTATGTAAACCTAAATTAGGGTTTTTTTGTAATTAGCAATTTAGATAAGTTTAAGTAATAGATATATTTAAAAAAAAAAAGTATAAAGTTTTTTTTGTATTAATTTTACATATAGTTTAAGTTTTATAAGTAAGAATTTAAGAAGTTTAAGGTTTCTTTTTATATAATAATTTTTAGATTGTAAGTTTTCTAAGTAGCAATTTAAATAAGTTTAAGTAATAGATATATTAAAAAAAAGTTAAGGTTTTTTTTGTATTAATTTTAAATATTGTTTATGTTTTATAAATAGTGTTTTAAATAAGTTTAAGTTTTCTTATATGTTAATATTAAAAGTTGTTAAGTTTTATAAGTAGCAGTTTAAACAAATTCAAGTAATAGATAAATTAAAAGAGTATAAGGTTTTTTTTTAAAAAACAAAAGTGAATCTCCTACAGAACATTCTCTAAAGGCAACTAAATTAATAGGGAAGGGAAGTGGAAGCATGTAAGTGGGTTCTTGAGGAGACCTCTCCACTCCAAGAGGCAAGGCCGGGTGGAGCAAGAGATCCAGGAAGGATGGCCCATACCGGACTCTTGGGAGGGATCGTACTGATGATGTTCATAAAGCACACCTATGAAACAAAAGCCTGTACTAACTGCTACCATCCAGTGTACGATGGAGAGGATCTCAGATCCTTATTCAGGGTCCATACTAACGTGAACCCAAACTGCTTTGACCACTCCCAGTTGAATACTTGCCAAGAGGATGGAAAAGTTTATTGGACCACAAAAAACACAGCTAGTTATGCACAGCGCCTATTTGGGGAATGTCCTATAGGAGATACTTGGTTATGCTTTGAAGCAGATCAAAAAGGATTGAGAGATATAATAAAAGAAAAAGTGTTGACAACAAAATTTGAAAAAAGCCTAGACATCCCATCAGGAAAAAACCTGTTCATTGACTTAGTAGAAAGAATCAGTCGAGAATTAAATTTAACCGAGTGCTGGATATGTGGAGGTACACAAATGTCTGAAATATGGCCTTGGGAGGGAATTAGTTTAAGCCCTCTAGAAATTCTAAAATGGAAACAAACTGAACAGAATACACGAAGTCTAAGAACAAGAGGAAGAGAGAAGTGGGATCTCAAATCTAAAATCATTGGGGAAGAATGTATCATGAGGACAGGAACCAGGTATCAAACCCGTGTAGGAAAATTAATGTGTAAAAGGTATATAATAGTGATAAACTCAAGTGCTAAATGGGTTCCCAAAGGGCCTAACAAGTATTGGTCAACTGAGAACACAGAAAAATGTATCTATAATGAGAGGTATGAATTATATGAATGTATTGACAAAGCTATAAATCCTTTTTTGGGGAATAAAAGAACTGTCTCGGTTTTGGCAACAGCCTTTTGAAACTAGGGAAGATTACTGGGAAGCTCCAAATCACCTGTTCTGGATCTGTGGGGATACTGCTTATACAAAATTACCTGGGGATTGGTCGGGAAGCTGTACAATAGGGATCATAAAGCCAGCTTTCTTCCTATTACCCAAGAGATTAGGAGCACACCTAGGAGTCCCAGTATATGACAATCTGGGAAAAGTCGAACAAAAGAAAAGAGATACTCTAACAATTGGTGGAGACCAAAAATGGAAAGGAAAAATATGGACCCCAGAAGAAATCATTAAAACCTATGGACCAGCCACATGGGCACAGGACGGGTCCTGGGGGTATCGCACTCCAATCTACATGTTAAATAGAATCATCAGGCTCCAGGCTGTCCTAGAAATGGTATCTAACCGAACAGCTCTAGCATTAGACCACATCAGTGACCAACTAACACAAACAAGAGCTGTAATATACCAAATACGTCTGGCTGTAGACTACCTTTTAGCAGATGAAGGAGGAATCTGTGGTAAATTTAATTCGTCTGAATGTTGTTTAGAAATTGATGATAAAAGTGCAGTAATTAAAAACATCTCAAAAGAAATCAGAAAGCTAGCCTATGTGGGAAATCAAGAGTGGACTCCTTTAATGGACACCAACTGGTGGAATAGTTTTTGGTCATTCAAGGGGGATTGGTGGAAGAAAGCTGGGTTTATGATAATTATGATATGATAATACCCTAAAAATAAGAGAAGGACAGGAAAATTTAATAGTAGGACTAATTCGAGACTTCGGAAGAATGCAAAATACAACTTCAATAACAGCCTGCCTGCCTCTTCCTCAAGCGGCTGGAGACCCGATCCCGTGGGGAATTATTACCATAAGGGAGATGCCAAGCGCCACCGCGAATGTGACCTGGAACTGTGAAATAGTGTCTAAGGAGATTTTAGACTGGGTAGAGGTTTGTATGTTGCGAAGAAAGATTAGTAAGCAAAATTGTCAGCAAATACCAGGATATTATGGATGGATAGAGGATCCAAAATTGTCAGCAAATACCAGGATATTATGGATGGATAGAGGATCCAAGCTTAAGGGAAATTGTTTGGTGATTAGAAAGGTGTCCGAGCCATGCGATAAGATCCGAGTTCGGAATAAGAGAAAAAAGATAGAAGAAGTATGTCAGAATACCACTGAGACAATGACAATGGAGGAGTGGAAAACAATCTGGGGACCTAGTCTGTTAGAAACTTATAGTTACCTAAGGAAAGTGAATTGGTGCATAATGTGGGAAGGGAAAAAGAATCAAGATTTTGGGCAGAAGTCATTATTCAAAAAACAATATAGGAAAAAAGTGGAGATGATGGGGTTATAGAATTGTACACAGGTACTAACCTGTGACACTCCACCAGTGCAGATTAGACTTGAACCAGTGCGAGTGCTGTTGCAGTGGGGATGTGAATGTAGAGGATATAATCACACCCTTGCAAAAAAAGAAAAGGAGCCCTGGGATTGCAAGACGACCACGGTTAGGAGCCCAGGAAATTTAGTTTGGGTAATGGGACATGGATTATGGACTACGCACATGCCCATAGATGGTGCAGTTACACAAATTACATTAGGGGTTCCTACCTTATGCCCATTCTGGAAAACTTCTGAGCGGCAAGAAAAGGAATTGGTAAGCAGAAAGAAAAGGGAGATAGAAGATGATGCTTCGATTCAGGAAGATTGGCATGAACCTGATGATGGAGTAAAAGTAGGATGGATGTTAGAATCACTGTTTGCCCCTATATCATCTTACAGAAACAGGGAGATGTTGTACTGATTATTAGGACAGACGGAGAGGCTTGCAGCTACAACTAAAAAAGGTTTTAGAGACTTGAATCTTCAGCTGCAAGCGACTACTAGAATGACATTACAAAATAGAATGGCATTAGATTTGCTGCTACTTAAGGAACATGGGGTTTGTGGATACTTAAGAAACAGAGTAGACCATTGCTGCGTGCACATCCCAAACGTGACGGAAGAAATAGAAAAAGATATAGATTAATTAGAACAAATAGAATCCAAAACAAAGGAGATACAAAAAGATGCTGAGCATAATTGGGTAGGAGCCCTGTTGAGCTCCTTAGGGATCCAGGTTTCCGGTTGGGTATCATCTATAGTACAATATGTAATAATGTTTGTAATCGTGATAATTGTAGTGATCATTGTATATAGGTGTCTTTTAGGAATGATTCTGAAAGAAGGGGCTCATACCAAAAGGGTAATACAAGCAGTTACCCGAAGAGAAGTGATACAACCTCGTGTAGTTGAGACTCAAACCTAAGAAATTGAGCATCCTTGCAACAGAATTGAAGAATGCTCAAGAGGGGGGACTTGTTGGAAATTAACCATGTTGCTAGGAGAAGTACAAGGAAAGAATGTGCTGACAAACGAAGCATGAGGAACGGACCAAGACGTCGCGGTTAGGTGCTCACGGTGGTCAAAGAAGAATAGAATTTATGGTGGGAGCCTTTTGTGTAAATCAAGATAGGGAAGCAGGTGGGAACGGGATAAGGAGAAGTATAGCCTATAGAAATTAGAAGAATAATGTTAAATTGAAATGTCATGTATAGCACGTACGTTGATGATGTAATCTGTAAGAAATAGTATAAAAACTGTAAGAAAATGAGGGTCGGTGGGATTCTGATTTGGGACGCTAGTCCCCGGGTCCCCGGGCCCGAATAAAGCACTGCATAAACTACTTTGTGGTTTGTGTTTCTCTTCATTGGGCAACAGTGGGGCTGAAGGGGGACCCGGGACAGGGGGCTCAGCTGCGAATGGCAGGAGCGCGAGCGAGAACGGAGGGGCCAAAATCTGCAAAGGATCCCACTCTTTTTCCTTCTTTTCTTCTTGTTCCCTTCCCTTTTCTTTCCCGTTTTTCTTTCCTTGTTTCATCTTAGGGGTTTCTGATATGTTAAAGATTTGTATTCTCCTAAAGTCTCCTGTCCAACATGTGGCATATTCTCTTTCTTTGGGATTAAACGGTTCTTTTGAATTTACAAATACATTTAGAGCCTGACAAATCCAGTTCTCAAAAGAGCCGTATCTGGGCCAATAAACGTGGTCAGATCTTATTTCCTTCTCTGCTCATTCTATCATGCAAAATTGTATCATCTTTATCTTTTACTTTCTTCTTGTACAAGGTTTTTTATCGCAGTTAGCTAACATAATGCTGAGAGGGCTGTCTTGAGGTATTTCCGTTGGTAATTTTTTACACCCTTTTTTCTTCCTTGTATCGAACTCACTGTTTTTCTGTCCCATTTTTCAAGATTTTATCTATTCATCCCCCACCTCTGTTTTTCACTTTCTGTTTCACAACCTAAAGACCACTCACTTCTATCTATGCACACACACGAAAAACCCCCTTCTTTCTCACACAACTATTCAATCCACCTATGAAGATAATTTGTGTGTCACTTACACTGTTACTACAACCCCCCCCCTCCACATGCCCGGAGGGAAAAGGCCTGAATTGCGTGTCACTTATACTTTTACCACGGCACCCCCTCCACACGCCCGGAGGAAAAGGCCTGAACTGCAGGTCACACACACGTACTGATTTATTAAAGAAATATGGGTATTGATCTAGTATCGATACCCAACTGTGACGGACAAAAACTCTCTAACAGTTTAAAGTTAGAAAGTGTATGTTTATTACGGCCGGGCAGCATGCAGGATATTTCCCTAATTCGCACTGCGAAATTCACAGGTAATTACAAAGTCTTTTATTTACAAAAGTGTTGAATATCCAAAATACAAATGCATATTCATACCCCTGTCACCTCCCATTCCTCGCTTCGTATGCTAATTGGCAAAAAGGCTATTAAGCATGCGTACTTTGTTTCTTAAAATGAGTCGGGGGTCTATTTTGGGGAGGGGTCACCTAAAATGAGGAAGTAAGATGAGTCTTCCTCGTCCTGACCTTTCTACCTTTTCAATGCATTCGTGACAAATGAATCCTTGGTAGAACTTACAGTTTCCTGTGTTCAATGGGTCCTTGAAGCAGGAAATCTGCAGCTATCTTATGTCCTATTTACCACATTTTGTTTTTCATTACAAGCACAGCTACATAAACATAAACCTGACAAGCAATGAGTTACAAGATCCGGGGTAGCTTATCTAAGATCCGGCTTCTGTTAACTGCGAACAACGATTACCTATCTACTTCAGCTAGTTCAGCAACTTATTATCTTAACTTTCCTAAAAATCCTTAGTTCCTCAAAATTAACGTCTCATTCCCCACTTCTTCTTTGAAATGAGTAAATTCTTTTACTCAGTATACAGTCTTCTTCATCTATCCAAGCTGTACAGCTAGTGTCTCTCAAAACTAAGCCATACGCCTTTGACAGTGATGTTAAAGCTGCCACTCGTCGTAGCATCCTCTAATTCCAAACAAGTATTACAATGGATAACACTAAACTTATGCTGACCAAAATAAGCAACACAACTATAAGGTGGATTAAGGTATTTAATATTCCGATTGCTGTTGGTGACCACCCAAAAGGCACATCCCACCAATGATGAGACAAATGTTCCTCAAGCCTTTTAAAAACCCCTTTGATGGTCTCTGTGTCATGGTGTACAGTAATTAATGTCTTTTTCCCTTCATCTCTAATTTCTTTTAAGACTTCTCTCAATTCATGATGTTTCAACAATTGAGCAACTAAAGTCAAATTCATTCCCATGGGCACAGGCAGTATCTTCTGCACAGTGGCTATGTCGGCCTTTATATATTGATGTGATATTACAGGTACCTGATAGGAAAAATCACATCCCTTAATTCTAACAAAATTACAAACACACAAATTGAATTGAGTCTCATTCACAATTTGGTTGTCTATCTTTATGATGGGGCACGCTGTCCTAAGACAGACACAACCTTGTCCTATATACACAAGTGAAGTTGTCTGTTTGCCTGGATGTGTTTCAAAGTGACAAATACTTTGGTCTGTGTCTAAACAAGTGTCTTTGTCACCCTCTAATGTCCCTTCACATATGTATCCCAGTTGTCTCCTAACAGTACAGGGCTCTAGATTAATAGTTTGCCACTTTCCTTTAATTTCTCGTGCCCACATTCTGTGTTCAGAAGGGTACAATACAGTTCCCTCATGGTTTAATCCTAAGGGGACTATTGGGTGTATTAAGTCCACTGAGGCATCGTGTATAGTTAAAACAAAGGCTGTCACTACACTAGTCACAGGGTTCTAGGTGAAATTGACCAACACCCACCAGGACTGAAGTTCCCTCTCCATATCAGAGGCATTATCCCAGACAATTTTGCGAATTTCAGCAGGGAATATTCCTTCTCCACCTTCCCTGATAACTGCGGCAGCCGCTGATTGCATCCACAGTTGTGCCTGAGTACACCCTAGGGCCAACGAGATGTTTTCACTAGCTGTGCCTAGTGCGTTAATTATTACTTCATGATCTCGCTCCTCTGTGTCTTCCCATTCTGGCAATATCTTGGTTAATTTCCAGTGATTGTTACCTAGTGCTCGTAGAGAGGATTGCAAAGGTTGTTGTAGTTTGACTAAATCGCTCCCTATTGTGGTTCATTTATTCAGTAACACTTCTGAATCTATTGTGTTCAGCGCTCCCGGTCCTGTTCCTAGCAATCCAGTGAGAAATTGGGAGGCATACTTTTTTGAAGCCAAGTAGTCCAGTCCATAAAGGAGTTCCTGAGAAATGGGGCACATTCTGGCCGAACGTGTGAAGCATTTACCTGTACTCCCATTTCTACTCGTGTTAAAGACCCCTTTGGGTTAACTATCAGCTTCTGAACTCCTGTCTTCTTAGTAGCATATGGCCCAATTTTGGTAACTACAGGAGTTATTTGTTCCTCCACTTCTGGAATAGCTGGCATCTTGGTGATCACAGCCTTTCTTGGCACTGGTGGAGTAATCTTGGTCTCATTCTTATGGTACTCAGTACATACCTGGGTGATGTTAAAGTCAATGTCGTACCCCCTAATCGCACACCCCTCTATTTTGAGTCTAAACTCCAGACATTTACTCAAGCATTTATCACAGCATTCAGGACTGACCCTGATGAGTTGCATGGGTGGATGGTAAGCTTCGTGGAACCCATCCTGTACAAATGCATACTTACATCCCCAAACATTTCTTCCCTCCCACAAGCCTGCATTTGTGACTTTTAGTATCTTGTTTAAAGCCTTACGAGAGTAAGGATCATAAGCTCTTCCTTGGCACTGGTATATCCTAGTCACATTATACTTTCTTGGTATTGTGTTGACTCCTGTTATGGTTAAGGTAATTACTACAATAGTTACAACTTTCCACATAATGTCCAAAATAACTCCTAGTCCATTTATTCGTTGTTCCGAGTGAGCTTCAGCTTCAGTTCGTTATCGCCTGGTGTGGCCTTCCAAATTCCCTCTGGGGCTTTCTTCACTCGGGAGTGATGGATCCAGGCCTTTTGTTCTTTGATCTTGATTGCAGTGAAGGTAGTGAGGAGCACCTGGAATGGCCCTTCCCACTGTGGTTCTAAGGTTTTTTCTGCAAAAGACTTAACAGACACATAATCCCCAGGTTGTACATCATGTACTGGCCCATCTAGTTCTCTGTTTTGAGTTCCAGCCACATATTTCTCAATTTCTCTAAGTTGTTTATTTAGGGCTACAATATATCCATGTAGGCTTTCTTCCCCTACTTGAATGGATGCTGTTCCCCCTTGAACTGCATATGGCCTTCCATACAATATTTCAAAAGGGCTTCGTTTCTCTTTTGCTCTTGGTTTTGTCCGAATTCGCAACAAGGCCAACAGGAGAGCCTGAGGCCAGGGCAAATTTGCTGCTTGCCCCAATCTCACAATTTGTTTAATCAAATGGTTCATCTTTTCCACCTGGCCACTAGATTGAGGGTGGTATGGGGTGTGCAATTCCCAGTCTATTCCCAGGTGGTGACTTATTTGCTGCACAATTTTCGAAATAAAGTGTGGTCCCCTATCTGAGGATATGGTGGCAGCAACTCCAAATTGTGGTATTATTTCTTGCAACAGCGCTTTGGTCACCTCTCGGGCCTTAGCTGTCCTGGCAGGAAAGGCTTCTGGCCATCCTGAAAAGGTATCAGTTAACACCAATAGGTAACGATACCCTCCCTTCCTGGGCACTTCTGTAAAATCAATTTGCCATTGTTGCCCAGGTCCACAAGCCTTTCCCAATTTGTCCCACTTTTGGCTTTGGGGTACTTCTAAGGTTAGCTCGGAGGCAAAGACTACACTGACGAGTTACTTGTATCACTGTGCCCTGCAATTTCCTGGCCATGATTCTTTCTTTCAAATGGTTATACAGGGCATCTATTCCCCAGTGTGTTTTCTCATGTTCCCTCTGTACTAATGACCACAACAAATAGGAGGGTACTACAAGTTTCCCTTCTTCTGTTACAGCCCATCCTTCCTGGTTCTAGCTTGCCTTTTCTACCTTGCTAAGTTTCTTATCTTTCTTATTGTACACTGGCTTACCTTCAATAGAAACTTTTCCATCTGGAATCAATGCTGCCTCAACAGCCTTATCAGGTACCTCACCTTTTGCTGCTTCTTTTGCCTCTCTGTCCGCCAGCATATTCCCTTCTTCCAATTCAGAGCTCACTTTTTGGTGTGTCTTGATGTGCATTATGGCTACTCTCTCAGGTAGTTGTATGGCATCTAATAGCCTCAGTATCTCTTGTGCGTGTTTAATACTCTTGCCTTGTGAATTCAGCAGTCCTCTTTCCTTCCAGATGGCTCCGTGAGCATGAACTACTCCGAATGCATACCTTGAGTCCGTGTAGATGTTGATCTCTTTTCCTTTTGCCAGCTCTAGGGCTCGGATTAAGGCAATTATTTCAGCCTTCTGTGCAGGTGTATTAGTTGGTAATGGTCCAGACCCTATTACCTCTTTGCTTGTGGTAACTGCATACCCAGCATGCCTTCTTCCACTGACGACATAGCTGCTTCCATCAGTAAACCAGGTCTCAGCATCCTCAAGCGGGGTGTCCTTCAGCTCTGGGCGGCTCGAGTAGGTGGCTTCAATGGTCTCCAGGCAATCGTGGATCACTGGTTCTCCCATACTCCCGCTGAGGAAGGAAGCTGGGTTCACAATGTTAGTTACCACAATTTCAACATCATCTTGTTCTACCAGTATGGCTTGGTACTTCAGAAATCTCTGTGGGGAGAGCCAATGTCCCCCTTTTGCCTCAAGGACTGCAGACATTGTGTGAGATACTAGCACAGTCATCTTCTGGCCTAGGGTGAATTTGCGTGCTTCTTGGATGTTTATTGCTACTGCTGCAACTGCTCTGAGGCACCCTGGCCATCCTTTAGCTGCTGTGTCCAGTTGTTTGGAAAGATAGGCCACTGCCCTCCAGTACGGGCCTAAGTTCTGCGCTAATATTCCCAAGGCAATCCCCTGCTTCTCATGAGAAAACAGGAAAAATGGTTTACTCACGTTTGGAAGTCCCAGGGCTGGAGCTGACATAAGGGCTTTCTTTAGTTGGTCGAAGGTTGCATCTTGTTGGAGTCCAGGGCATTCCTTTGGTTCCCCCGGAGGGTCAGGGACCTGGGCAGGGGGGTCTGGGACCCCAGCCCAGAGCTCAGAGAGACACTGGCTTTGATCTCAGTCCATGGGAAAAACTTCCTACACTGAGAGAGGGTTTACAGGCCACAAGAGTGTGAAAAATAGTAGTTTAGCTTATCACGGGGTGAAAAACCAGTAATTTTAGATTCCTAACATTGAAGTGAATGGGGGCAAGATGGAGAATTTGGGGCGTTGTTTCCTTCTTCTTCATTCTCCTTCCCTCACTCCATTTCTGCAGTGACGTTGGCACAAAGTAGCTAGTGAGGATTGGGTCAGAGTAGAGATGACCTTTTTAGTAATAGTGATAGACATTGATAAGAAATAGTAAATAAGAAATACGTAGCAATTAGTATAAAAGATAAGGACAGCCCAGCTTGGGGGGAGATGTGAGAAGTCCATGCAGCTGCAAACATCTTGTTGGACTCTAAGAGAATTGTAAGATAAGAAACAATAAATGAAGTATGCAACCTTGAAAAATCTAAACCTGAAGACTCCGTCTCTTCCTTCGGTTTGGCTCAGAGCTGTGCAGGGGGGCAAAAGACTCTGAAACCACCTGAAAAACGGGGAAAGCACCCGACAGCATCTTTTGTCCACTGAAGATCTCTGCTCCCTTCTGTGACCAAGGCATACAGAGGTTCATCAAGCAACTCATAGTTATAAATCCACAGTCTGCACCACCCTGTCATGCCTAAAAAGGTTCTTAGTTCTTTCACTGTCTGAGGTTTTGGGGTCTGGCATATTGCTTCCTTGCGATCCTGCCCCAGAGTCCTTTGTCCAGCACTCACTTCATAACCCAGGTAAATGACTCTTTGCCTCACCATTTGGGCTTTCTTCTGGGATACTCGATACCCCTGCAGGCCTAGAAAGTTCAGGAGGCTTACCGTCCAGTCCACGCATGTCTCCTGGGTCTGGGTGGCTATTAAGAGATCATCCACATACTGGAGTAACTGTCCCTCTCCTGGTGGAGGTTCTCAGGACTCTAAATCCTTGGCAAGCTGTTCCCCAAATATAGTGGGGGAGTTCTTGTACCCCTGCGGTAACACACACCATGTGAGCTGAGTTTTTCTTCCAGTTTTAGGGCTTTCCCACTCGAATGCAAACATTTTCTGGCTGGCTTCATGGAGAGGGAGGCAAAAGAAAGCATCCTTTAGATCTAGAACAGTAAACCAAGTTAGTTCAGGTGTTAAATGGGTTAACAAGGTGTAGGGATTGGCAACCACTGGATACAAGTCTTCAGTTACCTTGTTAACAGCCCTTAAATCTTGTACTAATCTGTATGACCCATCAGGTTTCTTTACTGGCAGAATAGGAGTATTAAAATCAGATTGACACTCTCTCAGTAGTCCTAGCTGCAGAAAGTTCTCAATAATTGGGCTAACCCCTTCTATATCTTCTTTCTTTAGGGGGTATTGTTTAACCCTTACTGGCTGTCCTCCTTCTTTAAGCCTGATTTGCACTGGGAGTGCATTCTTTGCTCTTCCTGGTATATTGGAGGCCCACACTCCTGGAAATACTTGATCCATTATTTTCCTAAATTTTTCCTTTTCACTTGCCACTTCAATTTCTTTGGTTATTAGCATTAAGCTTAACAGTTCTACATATTGTTGATCCTTTACCTCCAAACTAATTTCCCCATTTTTGAATATTATTCTTGCTTCCAGCTGCTCCAGCAGATCTCTGCCCAAAAGTGCAGATGGAGCATTAGGCATGTATAAAAATCGGTGGATGCCCCACTGTTTTCCCAATTTATACTTCAATGGTTTGCAAAAATAAGCTCTTTCAGATTGGCCAGTTGCCTCCTTTACCATAACATAGTCATTGGTTACAGGTATTAGGGCCTTATTCAACACTGAAAATGTTGCCCCTGTGTCTATCAAAAATTTCACTTCTTTTTCTTTGTTCCCCAGTTTAACTATAACCAGAGGGTCCCCTAGGGTAGGGCCCTCGGGTCCCCTTCAGTCCTCCTTTACATGAGCAACTACTTTGTCCTTTTTCTGATCACCTTTTCTATGTTCATTACCCTTTCTTAATTCTGGGCACTGGTTTTTCCAGTGACCAAATTTCTTACAAAATGCACATTGATCTTTTCCTAGTCAGGGTGGTCCTTGTTTTGGTGGACCTTGCTCCATGTCTTCCTTTTTCTCCTTCTTTTACTACTGCTACTACTTTCTTCATCCCTTGTTTATACCCTTCTTCCCGGTTACTAAAAACTCTCCAGGCCTCATCTAATAAAGTTTCTAAATTCCAGCTGTTTGGACCCCGGATCTTCTGGAGTTTCCGCCTGATATCTCCTGTGGATTGCCCTAAAAATAAATTTATTAATTGCTGCGTTCCTTCATCAGATCCAGGATCCAGGGTGGTGTGTCGGCGCATTGCGTCTCGCAGATGATCTAGAAATTCAGAAGGTGTTTGAGAGGGGCCCTGTTTGATAGCATATAAGGCTGACCAGTTTATGGTTTTGGGGATTGCTCTCTCTAACCCTTTTACTATCAGTTCTTGGTATCTCTTTAACCGTCCTAACCCCTCATCATCATTAGGATCCCAACCTGGGTCTTGAAGGGGAAATACAGCTTTAACATCCTCCTGTGTTGTCCTACAATCATCCTCAGCCAGATCCCCAGCTACTTTCAAAACTAATTGTTTCTCAGTTTCTGTTAAGGCATCAAGTAGCAGTTGCAGATCTGCCCAATCAGGTGAATGCTGCTTAATCATAAACTTCATTGTCTTAGCAACCCCTATTGGATCACTTCGATAGCCCTTAGCAATCCTTTCCCAAATTTCTAAATCAATTGAGGAAAAGGGAACTTTAATCAGTTTTGTTTCCCCATCAGAGGTTATTGCTTGTCTTAGAGGTGCTTGTATGACCTCTCTGGTTTGTTTTCGGGTCCTTGATGCTATAGGTCCTTGTGAGGGAATCTTAGGACCTGGTGGGAGGGGTTCAGGTTCATCCCACTCACTGTCACTGCTAGGCAGTGGTGGATAAAATTTGGGTGGTTCCCAGGGTTTAGGAGTGGGTGGAGAAACCCCTACCTCAGTTGCTGTCCTCCCAAAGGAAGATGAAGCTAAAGATGAAGTGGGGGAGGTTGGAGTCAATGATGGTTCTGAATTTGCGTCCCCCACCACCCTCCTCCTTTCCTGCCTCCTAGGGGGGGGGCTTAAGTATGTCTTCTGTCTCTTGTTCCAAAGCCTCTGCTTGGTATACTTTGTCAGGATGGGTGCACCTCTGATTTATCGAGCAGGTACTACAACACCGTTTGGGCTTCCCTTTAGTAGCTTTATTATCCTTTTCAAGGGCTAATACTAAAGGATCAGATGGTGACCTCATTCCACAATCCCTTTGCCACTCGGGATGATTCCTGAGAGTGAAAAACATATCAGCATAAGCTACTTCTTGCCACTTTTGTTCACGCCGAAGGAAAAGCATCAATTGTAATAATGTCTCATAGTCCAGTGTACCGTTTACTGGCCACTTCACACCTTCATCAAGTTTATATAATGGCCACCATTGTGTACAAAGCTTAGCAAGCTCCCTCTTAGTTTCGGTACCACCACAGCCCAGTATCTTAATCCAGTGTGTTAAGATACACCCTAAAGGGCTTCCTCTGGGAATCTCTTTGCTCTCATTTGCCCCCATGTTTAGAATCCCTTTTGGTCCAAGATGTTACAAAACACAAAGTAGACTACTTCAATTGCGTATCTCAGCACCAAAAATTTCTCGGCTATTTCTGCTAGCTCTGGGCATAAGTTCTGGGCTCTCTGCTTTCTGCACACAATCAAAGCCTTTTCTTAGAGAGACCCAACTCCAAACACCAACCGTTTTAAGTTCACAAAGAAAATAGCCAGGGGTCCCTCACGACCCCAAACACACTCCACGAGATGTTTCAACAAGGTCTCGCCGAAAAATCCTACGGATTTCGGCCGGGACACCACACACAAATCCCTCCGTGAGAAGGAGGTGGGGGGGTAACCCTGATCCCACGCTGCCTCTCCACTCCTCTGTGGTTAGGGACTACACCACCAGGACTTTAAAATATTACCACACACTCTAGCAACTGCAAGCCTCACAAACAAGCAAAACCTTTTCCCCCTTTAACTAAAACACTCACTCGCCAAAAGAACTTCTTAGGGTTTTACAGGGAGTTTAGAGACGCGGCCCGAGGCTGCAGAGCCTGGATTCCCCCGCGGTTACCAGGGAAACAAATCACCCCCTCCCAATTCCTGGGGCTGGCTCAGGTTTCAAACCTCCTTACGCCGCTTGCTCCTTTTAGTTCAAAAACAAACAATTTAAACTTACACAAATGCTTTTTTTCACCTAACAAAACGTCAGCAAAATCTTGTTGCCAAAAGCACACGCTGTTCAAGCTCACACACAGTCTAATTCCCCTCCAGCACACAATCTGGATACAATACAAACACTTTAAATCCTTCCGGCCTGCAAACAGAGGTATCCCTCCACTGATCAGGCGGGGAATTCAAAAGGCTTTTACAACTTCAAGCTTGCAAAACTCCTAAAACCATTTACACAGGTTACTAACACACTCCAAAATCACACAAATCAAAACGCTTACACAAACTCCCACAGACCACGATACATACGGTGCACCAATAATTCTTCCACACCTGAAGACACAAACACACAAAACCACGAGACCACAGAACACGGATCCGTTCACACCACACACACTCCGTGCACTCGGGGCCGCAATCGGGATTTTCCGCGACCCACAACGGGACCCTTCGCGTCCCAGCACGGGCTCGCCACACGGATTACGGATTGCCAAGGTACCTTTGAACCACAAACTGTAACCGGAGCCACCGCTGCTCCTAATACACAACAACAACACCGGTTATTTTACTGCCGCCGCTGCCCCATCACGGGACACGGACTACCAAGTCACCTTTAAATTGCAAGATGACATAACAAAAAAAACCGGTTACCGCTGTCCCCACTACGGGACACGGACTACCAAGGCACCTTTAAACTGCAAGATGACACAACAGACACGGACTACCAAGGCACCTTTAAACTGCAAGATGACACAACAAAGACAGGTTGCTGCTGTCCCCACTACAGGACACGGACTACCAAACCACTGATACCAGGCTCCGCAGAGCTGTCACAACTGTTACAAACAAACCCAAGAGGCGTATGTTGTGCACGAGACGTCTCTCAGTGTCTTACCAACCGCCTACACCAAGGTACCTCTTTTCAAATATAAACATACCTTTTATCCGTAGTTCCAGCAGGTTCTGGTCTTTCCCCGGGTGGTCAGCAGGACCGCAGGAGCCCTCTGCCCAGAAAATTCCGGGTGGGCGCCCAGAGGGGTCCTGGACCCCGCTGGCCCCACGGCCAGAGAGAGCAGTCTCCTGCCTGGCTCGCCAAAATGACTTATTAAAGAAATATGGGTATTGATCTAGTATCGATACCCAACTGTGACGGACAAAAACTCTCTAACAGTTTAAAGTTAGAAAGTGTATGTTTATTACGGCCGGGCAGCACGCGGGATAGTTCCCTAATTCGCACTGCGAAATTCACAGGTAATTACAAAGTCTTTTATTCACAAAAGTGTTGAATATCCAAAATACAAATGCATATTCATACCCCTGTCACCTCCCATTCCTCGCTTCGTATGCTAATTGGCAAAAAGGCTATTAAGCATGCGTACTTTGTTTCTTAAAATGAGTCGGGGGTCTATTTTGGGGAGGGGTCACCTAAAATGAGGAAGTAAGATGAGTCTTCCTCGTCCTGACCTTTCTACCTTTTCAATGCATTCGTGACAAATGATTCCTTGGTAGAACTTACAGTTTCCTGTGTTCAATGGGTCCTTTAAGCAGGAAATCTGCAGCTATCTTATGTCTTATTTACCACATTCTGTTTTTCATGACAAGGACAACTACATAAACATAAACCTGACAAGAAATGAGTTACAAGATCCGGGGTAGCTTATCTAAGATCCGGCTTCTGTTAACTGCGAACAAAGATTACCTATCTACTTCAGCTAGTTCAGCAACTTATTATCTTAACTTTCCAAAAAAAAATCCTTAGTTCCTCAAAATTAACGTCTCATCAGGAGGTGTTTTTGGGGGTCCCGGTGGCGGTGGCGGCAGAGCCCCGTTGGGGGCGGGGGGATGCGGGTCCCCCCGCGGTGGGGGTTGGGCTTCCCGGGCCGGGCGCTCCGAGCTCTGCCGGGGCCACGTGGGGAGCGCGGGAGCGGCGGGACAGGCGGGGGGACACCGGGTTTGGGGAGCCCCGGGAGAGCTGCGGCTTCCCTGAGCGGGACTGCGAGGAGAGGAGAGCCCCAGAGCCCCAAAGCGGGGACCCCGAGAGGGGGGGACCCCTGGGATTGGCGGGACCCCGGCGGGGGTGCTGGGGCTGGAGGGGCGGGATGGCCGGGAAAGGGGTTCGGGGGTCCCGGTGCTGGAAGTGGCTGCTCCCAGTATGAGCCCAGTTGCTCACCCCATGTGGTTCCATTTTCCCCAGCATTCCCAGTATGAGCCCAGTCATGCCCTACTGTGATGCAATTTGCCCCCAGCATGGTCCCAGTTGCTCCCATTTTCATCCAGTCGCTTCCTATTTCTCCCAGTTGCTCCTAGCACAGCCCCAGTCACTCCCAGTACTATCCCAGTATGAGTCCAGTACAATCCTAGTTTCTACCAGCAGGGCCCCAGTCACTCACCCTTGCCCCCAGTTGCCCCCAGCGTGGTCCCAGTTCCTCCCAGCACATTCCCAGTGGCTCCCAGTGTGGTCCCAGTCACCACCTGCATGGTCTCAGGCACTCCCAGTATACCCCAGCTGCCCTGAACATTCTTGTAGTCATTGCCAGGCACTCCCAGTTACCTCATCATGGTTCAGTGTCCCCCAGTTTTATCCCAGTCACTGCCAGTACATCCCAGTTGTCACCAGCATGCAGCCCAGTTTCTCCCAGTGTGAGCACAGCTGGCTCCCAGCATGGGTCTGGCAGCTCCCAGTAACCACCAGTCAGGGTCCCATCAGTCCCACTATAATTCCAGCATGATTGTAGCCACTCCCAGTATTATTCCAGTCACTTGCAGAATGTCCCAGTCACTCCCAGTTGCTTACAGTGTGATTCCAATTGCTCACAGCCACTCCCAGTCAACCCCAGTATGTGTCAGTCGCCCTCAGTGTGATCCCAGTCTCACCCAGCATGGACCCAGCTGCTCCCACTGTAATCCCAGTATGATCCCAGTTGCTAGAGCATAGTTCCAGTTGTCCCCAGTTCCTCCCAGTATGATCCCAGTTGTTCCTAAAATAGTCCAAGTCCCTCTCAGCATGGTTCCACTCTTTCCCAGTTTCTCCCCCTCTCAGTCCCACCTGTTCCCAGTGTGGTTCCAGTCACTCCAGTATGGTTCCAGACACTCCCAGTACATCCCAGTTACCCCAGTAAGGTTCTAGTTACCTCAGAACAATCCCAGTCTTTCCCAGTTACTCCCAGTTGCCTCCAGCATGATCCCAGTTTCTGGAAGTTGCCCAAAGTGTGGTTCCAGTTGCTCCCAGTATGATCCCAGTTGCCCCAGTTGTGGTCTCAGTCCTCTCAGCATGGTTCCAGCACCTTCCAGTTGATCCCAGTTGCTCCCAATGTGTGCACATTTTCCTCCCAACATGGGCCCAGTAGCTCCCAGTAACCCCCAGTCAGGATCCATTTACACCTGCTGTAATCCCAGTGGCTCCCAGGATGTGATCCCAGTAGGACCCAGTCACCTCCAGTTTCATTCCAGTCACCCCCAGTAGGAGCCAAACACTTCCAAATACTCCCAGTGTTATTCCAGCCATTCCCAGAGTGACTCCCTGTCACTCCCAGTGTGGGCCCAGTTGCTCCCAGTCACCTCCAGCATGGTTCCAGTCACAGCCAGCACCTTTCCAGTCACTCCCAGTCTGGTTCCAGTAGGATCCCAGTATGACCCCAGCATGGGCACAGCTGCTCCCATTATCATCTAGCGTGGTTCCAGTTGTTCCCATTTACCCCCACTGTGGTTTCAATCTCTCCCAGTGTATCCCAGTTGCTCCCAGCATGATCCCAGTCACTCCCAGTTGCACTGAGTTGATTCCAGTCTGATGCCAGTTGCTCACAGCCACTCCCAGTCACCCTCAGTGCAGTCCCAGTTGCTCCAAGTATGATCGTGTATGATCCCAGTGTCCCCGAGCAGGACCCAGCCTCTCCCATGGTGATCCCAGTAGGATCCCAGTTGCCCCCAGCATGGTTCCAACTGTACCCAGTTGCCCCTAGTTATAGTCCCAGTCACTCCACAGATGATCCCAGTCCTTCCCAGTCCTGCCCAGTTGCCCTCAGTGTAGACCCAGTCACTCCCACTCACTCCCAGTTCTCCCCAGCATGGTCCCAGCTGTTCCCAGTGTGGTTCCAGTCCCCCCGTTATGGGCACAGACACTCCCCAGAATATCCCAGTTGCCCTCAGCATGCTCACAGCCATTCCCAGTCAGTTCCAGTTGCCCCAGTAAGGCTCCAGTTAGCTCAGTACAGCCCAGTCACTGCCAGTGATGCCACTCCTGGGATCCCCCAGCCCTCTCTGCGTTCCCCCAGCCCAAATCTGCCGAGAGGAGCCCCAAGGGCTGGAAGTCCCCAGCCAGGGTCCCCAGCAAGGCTGGAGGAGCAGAGCCCTGTGTCCCCCAGGAGCCCAAAGTGGGGAGCCCAGAGAGGGGGGAGCGCCGCGATTGGCGGGACCCTCACCAGCCTGGAGAGGGGCAGGGGGGGACTCCTTGGAGCCCCTGCACCCCGAAGCAGAGAATGAGGGGAGAAGGGACCCAAGGGACTTGGGCAGGAGGAACCCTCTAACCCAATGTGCCCATACATTGTATTTTTTCCCCAAATCAAGATTTCCCATTCCCAAACCTTGGCTGGATGGAGGAGAAGGCTGTGAGGAAGAGGAAGATGCCCCAGGACAGCCAGGCAGGTGAGGAGGAAGTCAGTGCCCCTTTCCCCCTCTCTCCTGCTCCATCTCCCAGCCCAGCATGGCCCCCGGCTGCAGGACAACCCCGCTGCCAATGCTGTCCAGCTGTGGATGCTTTGTTGGGATCTCTTTCCTCTTCCCAGTGGCATGGAGGTAAATCCCATCCTGTCCTTGTCCTTCCTCTCCCAGACAAAGAGCTGAGGATGGAGACCAGGGAGGACAAATCCCCACAGCAGAACCTCGTGGAAGAGGCCATTTTGAGCAGCTCCATGGCGCAGGAATCCAATGGGGAGGAAAAGATAAAGAGATCTCATGGGAGGAGGGGCTCCAAACCCATCCCAGGGTGCTCTGAGGAGGAAAGACCCACCCTGTGCCAGGAAGGTGGACAGACCTTCAGCCGAGGCTCTGAGCTGGTGGTGCCTGAGCAGCTTCATGATGGGGAGAAGCCCCACAAGTGCTTGGAGTGTGGGAAGAGCTTCAGCCGGAGCTCCCTCCTCATCAGACACCAGCGGATCCACACTGGGGAAAGGCCCTATGTGTGTCCTGAGTGTCAGAAGAGGTTTCAGACCAGCTCCAATCTCCTCAAGCACCAGCGGATTCACACAGAGGAGAGGCCCTTCCGCTGCCCTGACTGCAGGAAGGGCTTCAAGCACAACTCCACCCTCATCAGGCACCGGCGCATCCACACTGGGGAGAGGCCCTACGAGTGTGGGGAATGTGGGATGAGGTTCAGCAGAAACTCCCACCTGATCCGCCACCAGAGGATCCACACCAGGGAACGGCCCTATGAGTGTGAGCAATGTGGAAAGAGCTTCAGCCGCAGATTCAGCCTGATCTGCCACCAGAATATCCACGCTGAGGAAAGGCCATACAAGTGTGGGGAATGTGGGAAGGACTTCAACAGGAGGTCCCAGCTGATCATCCATCAAATGATCCACACTGGGGAGAGGCCCTACGAGTGTCCTGAGTGTGGGAAGAGGTTTCAGACCAGCTCCCATCTCCTCGTGCACCAGCGGATTCACAGAGAGGAGAGGCCCTTCCGCTGCCCCGACTGCAGGAAGGGCTTCAAGCACAACTCCAACCTCATCAGGCACCGGCGCATCCACACTGGGGAGAGGCCCTATGAGTGTCCCCAGTGTGGGAAGAGCTTCTCAGACAACTCTACCTTGAGCCAACACCAACAGAGGCACCAGTAAGTGAAGCCCTGCGAGGTCCCGACTGTGGGAAGAGCTTCCTGCAGTGCTCCAACTCCATCCCCATCAGAGGACCCACGTTGGGCAGAGCCCTGGTGACCCACATTCCCAGTGGTCCAGATTGGGAAGACACCTGGCTGGTGGTCTTCACGTCCTCCTGGATCCCCACAGGCACCTGGATGAATGCAGGTGCAGGAACATCCATTGAGTCTCTGTTCAACATTGGAAATTAATGGGGAATAGCTGAGTTGACTTTACAGCCCAAAAAAATCTCATGAGCTCTGCCCAGTTTTTATATCTGGTGGCATCAATCAACACAGGATGATCTTGGAGATCTTTTCCTACCTGAATAATTCCCATGTTTATCCCATCAGAGCACCCAAATTAGAGTTAAAAATAAAGAAGTGAAGCCAAGAGATCTACATCTGTGTCATTTTCCTGGGATTTGAGTGTGAATTTTGGGTTCATGAGAATATTCAGAGAATTTAGGTGTTCTGGGACCACCCAAGCCAAGGGACATGGCCATGATCTCGTAGTTGTTGCAGCAGAACGTGTCCACCTGAGCCCGTCTGTTCTCCAGGCATTCCGGTTGTCTGTCCCAGTCCCAGGCCTGGGTCTCCCCATCTGGGATGTCCCCCCCAAGGTGCCCAAATCTCTTCTGAAGTTCCTGAGCTGCTCCTGGCTGTGGATGTTCCTGTCCACCAACCTCTCCTGCTCAGTGCCATGGGGGGCTGGGAGGGGTTTTAGGGACTCCTGGAGGGACTGAGAGAGGCTTTTGTGGCTCTTGGGGGCATTTGTGGTTCTGGAGGGGGCTTGGGGGCCTTCTGGGGGAGTTTGTTGAGGGAGTTTTGAGGTCCTGGCAGGGCTGTGTGGGTTGGAGATTATTTGGGTGGGTCTTGGGGGAAATGGGAAGGGGGGTTTGTGGTTTTTGGGGCCATTTATGTTGCAGGGTGTTGTTGGGGGTGTCCTGGGAAGGAGCTGTGATGTGGTTTGAGGGGTCTGGGAGTGGCTGTGGGGCTGGGAAGGCATTTTGGGGCAGTTGTGACTCCCCCAGACACCCAAAGCTGACAGCAGACCCTGCCCTAAAGATGCTGCTGTGGTTTGGGGGCTCCATGTTGGGGTTCATCCTCCTGGTGCTGCAGGAGAAGGTGAGGGGGGGTCCCCAGGGGCCGTGTGTGTCCCCCCAGAGCGTGTGTGACCCCCCCATCCCAGTGTCTCCCCCTTTTCCCTCCCCACAGGGCTCCTGCCCCAGCTCCTGCTGCCCCCGGGAGGGAATTTGGGGAGGGGGCAGAGGGGGTGCGCAGCCCCCGCCGGGGGATGACCCCGCCCCAGCCCCTTTGTTTAGCACCAAGCTGGGCTTGGGGCCGCAGGAGGAAGAGGCCGAGGGGAAGCAGATCCTGCAGGTGGGACAGGGCTTGGGGTCAGGGCAAGGTCCTGCCCTGCACACCTGGCTCAGGTGTGACCCTGCCCCGGGAAGGGAGCGGGACATTCCCATCCCCACGGATCAGGGCTGGGAGCAGCACCTGGAGCACGGCCATGGAAATACTGGGAGTGACTGGGACCACACTGAGGGCTACTGGGAGCAATTGAGAGTGATGGGAGTGTGCTGGAGGCAACTGGGTGCACTGGGAAGGAATGAGATCATGCTGGGGGCAACTGGGGTGACTGGGAATGAGCTTGCTGGGGGCAGCTGGGATATACTGGGAGTGTTTGGATTGATACTGGAGGGGACAACACTGGGAACAACTGGGACCATATTGAGGGCAACTGGGAGCAACTGAGTCTATAGTGGGGGCCACTGAGATCATAATGGCAGTGAGTGCTGTTCTCCCTCCCCACACCCCGAGGCCAAGGCGGCCTCTGTGGCCAGCAGCAGCCCAGACACAGAGCCTGCAGCCACGGGCACATCCAGCTGCTCCTCAAGGTGCCAAGCAGAGCACACAGACGCAGCCGGCACAAGAGGAGCCACATTCAGCTGCTGCTGAGTCGCCACAGCGGGGCTGCCCCTGTGCTCCTGCAGGCCGGCACAGCTCCCTCCTTCCTGGCACAAAATCCCCTCGGGCAGCTTCCCTGGAGCCCTCTGGGGCTGCTACCCAGGATCTCAGCTCATTTTTGAAGGCTGGAAAAGATCCCAGGAGATGCCTGGAAGGCATCTCAGGAAGATCCTGGAAGATGCAGGTTCGCTGCAAAAGCAAAAATGGATCAAGGTCAGCTTCCCTGGAGCAATCTGGGGCTGCTTTACATTTTTATCATCCTGAAATTGGAGCTGAGGTCTCTGGGAGATTCCTTGGAACAATCTCAGGTAGATCACACAAGATCCAGTTTCCACAAAAAGACAAAAATCACCACAGGTACCTGCCTTGGAGCAGTCTGGGGCTGCTACCTGGGTTATCAAGGGCCTAAACCTGCGAGGAAAAGACTCTGGCAGATGCCAGGAGGAGTCTCCAGGGCATGCTGGCATAGAGAAATACTTCCAAATGAGCAAAAACATCTTGGGAAGTTTCCCTGGAGGAATCTGGGGCTGCTTCCTGGGATCTCAGCTTCCTGAAGTAGGCAATGAAGACTCTGGGACATACCTGGGAGGAGTCTCGGGTGGATTCCAGACCAAAAATATAACTCCAAAGGAGAAAAGACATTGGAAACCTTCCCTGGAAAATTGTGGGCCTGTGGTGATCAACTCAGGTCCCAAAAGGAGAGGTCAAAAGACTTCAGTGGAATTCTGGGAGGAATCTCAGTGAATCCGGGAGGATAAAGTTTCCTGCAAGAGGCTAAAAATCATCTGAGGCAGCTCATGGACAGGGACATCTTCAAGCAGAGCAAGCTGCTCAAAGCCCCACCCAACGTGGCTCTGGATGTTTGCAAGGATGAGGCATCCAGCCCCTCCCTGGGCAGCCTGTTCCTTGCTCTCACCACCCTTGGTGTAAAAATGTCTGCCTGATGGTGGGATCCCCTGGATGACAGTGTGAGGAGCAGCAGGCCAGCGGAGCTCCTGGAAGGAAGAGACTCATTTCATGGCACTGCTGGCCTGGGCAGAATTATCACGGCTCAGCAAGGGCTGCAGGTGGGGCAAGGGAAGCCAAAGCCAGGCCAGTGGTGAAAGAGGAAACAGGGCTGGGCTGAGTGCTTGAGAGAGGAGGAGGAGGAGGAGGAGGAAAGAGGACTCCCCATCCTTGCCTGCCCAGAGGGTCCTTCCCCAAGAGCTTTGAAGCTGCCTGCACGTGCCTGAGCCCTTGGTGCCCTTGGCCATGGCAGTCGTCTGCCCCAGTGAGGTCTGTGAGGAGACAGGTTGTCCTCGTGGCACCGGGGCTGTGTCCTTGCAGCCCTGGGGACGCTGGGCACTGGGACACTGCTGTCCTTCCCTGGGCACTTGTCCTGGGGTGACTTTCTGATGCTTGTGTCCCCAGCTGTCTGTTCTGTTTATGCCGGATATTAAGTTCTACACCTTTAAGACTGGTTGTGAGAGCGAAGGGGAGAAAAAAGAAGCACGGGGTTTGTTTGCAGAAACTGCACTCACTGCTCCACATTCTGCTCCTGGACTGCGTTGTCTACGGACAGACAGCGAGAGAGAGCTCTCCTTTGCTTTTTAGTAGGTTTTTAGGTAGCTGAGGCAGAGAAGTTCCCTGGACAGTATTTTTCTTTTTCTTGGAACTGTTTAAACCTGTTCTGGACTGAAAACCCAGAAAAACGCCAGGACGTCACATCTGCAGCCCACTGGGGCCCAGGACGGCATTTTCCAGCACCAGAGGGACTGATAAGAGACTGAGCGAGCCGAGATTCACCCACGGCAAGGACTTTCTCCATTTTGCCATCTCTCTTCAGAGCAGCGAGAGGTTTTGTTGTTTCATGCTATTCATTTTTTATGCTTGTGGGCACTTTGTTTGTTAAATAGTTTTTTCCACTTTTCTCCGAGGAAGTTCTTTCCTGGACCAGTTGGGGAAGCGGCCATTTGGGTTTGCTTTTCCAGAGGGACTCCATTCAGAGGTTTTCTCCCAGATTTGCCCTAAACCAGGACAAAATGTTTCACTAATGAGTGGATACATCTCTGACAGTGCTAATGACCATGCACATTTCACTAATGAGCAGATACAAAGATAACCTTTGGTTGGAAGGTTGATGCAGAGGTCACCTTTGGCTCAGGGCCTGCTGTTCAGGCCTCACTCAGGCCTCTTGTCCAGGCCTGGGATGAGCAGGGACATCTTTCACCAGATCAGGTTGTTCAGAGCCCTGTCCCAGCTGGACTGGAATGTTTCCAGGGATGGGGCATTGACCACCTGCAGCCCCCCACATCCCCCCTGGCCATGGAACCTGGCTGCAGAAATGGGTCCTTGGGGTGCTTTCCAAGGGAACTTGAAGGGATGAGGGATCCAAAGCCAGCAGTGGGGTCAGTGCAGTGTCCATGGCCACAGCCCCTTGCAATGGCCCAGGGCAGGTTGGGATGATGATCCACCCTCACTCCTGGCCCAGGGCAGGGCTGCAGTGCTCTTGGTGGCACCTTGGGCTTGGCACACACTTGAGGAGTATTGGAACCCGGGAGGCTGAAAATTTCAGGCTTTCTGAGCTGAGGGGTGCTGGCCCTCAGATAAGCACCACATTGGACTTGAGGTCTTGGAACAGGCTTCCGAGATTGTGTGATAGCACGGGGGCTGTGGGTGTGTTGTGTGAGTGGTGATGTGTGATCTCACAGGGTGAAAAACGTACATTTGGGATTTTAGTGTATGGTGATACATGGGAGCCAAGATGGGGAACTTTGGGTGTGCATTAGTGGTCTTTTTTGCACCACCTTCTTCCTTCTTATTCCTGAATCTGGCTGGTTTTCTGTAATTGGGTGAAAGAAGTCAGCATTGCAGGTTTTGGGTGATCATAATTGGATTAGAAGTATAAATAATATAGATGTCAAGTGTTTATTGGATAATTGGGACTGAAATAGCCTTGAATAGACACCATTTTAGGGTCACTTTCTCGACTTGTTAAAAGGAGCTCACATCTCGAGAGTTTGTGATAGATAAGGATAATAAATTTCAGAGTGAGACTTCAAAAACATCTGAGTTTTATTCACCCTGACCTTGGAGCAGGAAAGAGCCAGGAACTCCAACAGAGGAGGGTGTCTGTTTTCAATGGGGAAACTCAGGAATCTAAGACTGCTAAAGTAAAAGAAGAAAAACCACTCTTTTCCCTGAGTGCAGCCAGTTCTCCAAGCCAAGCAGGTCCCAGGTGAGTGAGGAGAGACAGGATGGGGTTGGGGGATGTGGAGCAGGGTTGTCCACACTGGGTCACACCTCAAG